>NW_022992310.1:0-102500 GCF_902827175.1 Gymnodraco acuticeps
ATAATCTAATTGCGATTTTTCTGACAGATATTGCGACCCAACGGCGGTTTATTGTAAAATGCGGCCATATCTCCGGCTAAGAAGGTCGTATCAACGTGCTCCCGTCTCTAGCACCCCCGCAGCCCGAGCTACGAGTGAAAGAACTAAACTTACATGAGACTTCCGTTGGGTTGCTTTAAAGTCAAGCTTCAGTTTAAGATTCTCCCTGTAATAGATGTCAAACATGTGATGGAGCATTACTAACCTGACTCAGACGGTTTGTTTCACCAAACCATCTAGGAAAGCTCCATTGGAAGCCATGTGGAAAGGGCAGGCATGTGATTGGATCAATCTGTCTATCACCTTCTATCATGGGCCACTTCTGATTGGTTATGGCTGGTCATGTGGAGCACAGCACTTCTGATTGGTGTGGATGACTGACACACAAGAAGAAAAATGGAATTGCATAATTTCATCATACATCATTTAATTGCATTTAAAATCGCGATTTCGTTTTAAAATCGATTAATCGTTCAGCCCTAGTCTGAATTACATATAAGAATCAATACAAATATTTTAAAAACAAAACATTTACAGTCCTCAATGTATTACTTTTGTACCTCTACTGTACTTAAACATTGTCCCAGGTAAGGGGGCTTACAAACAACACATTAGGGCGGTGGTGGCGAAGTCGATAGGGACTTGGCTTGGCAACTGGAAGGTCACCAGTTCAAGTCCCGGAAAGACCAAGTGCTACCGAGGTGTCCCTGAGCAAGGCACCGTTCCCTACACTGCTCCCCGGGCGCCGTACATAATGGCAGCCCACTGCTCCTAACACAGGATGGGTCAAATGCAGAGAAATAATTTCCCCACGGGGATTAATAAAGTGTATCAAATCAAAAACTGGACTCACATGAAGTTACATTAAAACAATATATCAATATATTAATGAATAAAAGAAAGTGTGCATATGTATTAAAACACAGTCTGTTTGTCCACATTGAAGTGGGAATGAGAGTTTTTTTCAGTTCTCTTTTTTACCAGAGATGCTCTTGGATCTTGGTTGTGAATCGGTTTCCCCCCCGCTACATCTCACAGAAACCAATTATTCGTACCGTAACGCATCCTCTGACTTGACCCTGTGATCTGTTTTGTAGACGAGTTCAGGCGTCTGTGTATCGTTGGAGTTGCCCAAGGACACGGCCTCCCTAACGGCTATCCGAACGCACACTTCCCCAACGGCAACGGAAACGGAAACGGCAATGGCTACAACTACAATGGCTACAAGTATCCTGCAGTTCCTAACGGTAACGGTAACGGAGGCATCGGGGGCAACGGAGGAAGCTTTGGAGGAAACGGAGGAAGCTTTGGAGGCAACGGAGGAAGCTTTGGAGGCAACGGAGGAGGACACCAACGTATAGGTGAGAAGCTCTGTGGATCTGAACACTCACAAGAAGGAAAGGGCGTGTTTTGCAGTTGTAAGTGTTTTTCTTTATTGTTTGTTGTGTTTTCTCAGGCTCGGTTTCTGTGAATGAATCCATCGACGTGTGCAAACATTTCACCAACCTGTGTCTGAACGGACGCTGCATCCCCACCCTGCAGAGCTACCGCTGCGAGTGCAACATGGGATACAGACAGGACGTCCGCGGGGAGTGTATCGGTGAGAAGCATGCTCTCACACCAACTCATTCCATTTATTCACAAGTTAAATACGAAATGCGAAATCCCAATAAGCTATAGTACGCTTGAGACCAGCGGCCAAGACAATTAAAACATAAAACATGTACATTCATCCGCTTAAGTGTTGCTTTAAGCGCTTTTTAAATACTGCATCAGTGCTCATCAGGGAGGGAAAGTAATTAAGTACATTTACTCAAATACTGTTCAAGTATTTGAGGTAGTTGTTCTTTACCCGAGTATTTTCATTGTATAGTACTTTTGGAAGCAAATGTTTTTTCTATTGACTCCACTGCATTTATTTTACAAATGTATTTACTTGATAAATAACTTTACACACAATACTTAGGAAAAACATTTAAAATATTATTATTTGGTATGGATTAAACCATCCAACATTATATTTTTAAGCACCAAAAACCATCATTGGGTTAACAGAAAATGTATTGGCAGCTATTTTGCAAAGAAGTTCCACCGTTCCAGCTTCTTAAATGTTAAAGATGTTTTCAATTTCTTATGCAATGAGTACACTTTCCTCATTGTACCTAAATACTTTTACTTAAGTACCATTCTCGATGCAGTGCTTTAACTTGTATTGAGTATTTACAGTGTGGTATTGGTACCAAGTAAATCATCTGAATACTTATATATGCAATGTCAGTTCTCAATAACCATATTGAGGCAGACAGAGTATCGACAGGTAATAGCATGCGCTGCACTGCCATCTTCTGCTCATTTAAGGAACTAAATATAAGTGTAGGTTAATGCATAGGTTGGAAAAGTTAATAAAGCAAAATGTTACTTTCCCAAATGTGAAAATGGTACAGCTGTTTTTTTTTTATCCACAGTTGTTATTATCTGGTTATAATTCTTCACATTGCCAGTCCAGATGAGTCATGGTTTTCTCCGTCCAGATAAGTCATTGTTTTTTGTTCTTCTCCCCAGATGTGGATGAGTGTGTGAGTAATCCGTGTGTCAACGGAGACTGTGTCAACACACCTGGAGGATACCAGTGCAAGTGCCATGAGGGTTACCAGGGAACCCCCACGAAACAGGCCTGCATGGGTACGTCTCCCTCTGCTGTGTTTCCGTAACATAAAGGTGTTTCTGTAGAACCAATTTCCTTTGGTAATAGTGTTTTCTTGGCTTGTGTAAGCAAACATCGGAAGAAATTGTCCTAATCAATCAAAAAGTTTGACTGAAAGGCAAAAAGTCATTCTGAATTTGGTCTTTGGGCACATGGACAGCAGCCCCATTGTCCCCAAAAAGTAAACAATTAAGTATTTGGTATCTGGGAGTCATATTAAGTTTGATATAAAACATATGCTTACATTTTCATTGTAAAAATATGCTTATTTTGTCTTTCAATAAACACAAGCTTGGCATTTGTATAATTCCTTTCAAAAGCCTTGACCCTAAATATTGAAACATTTTTCTGTAAATAGTCAAAAGTAGCATCTTAAGATACTTGCACAATATATTTCTGTTCAAAATGTCAGGCCTTTAGACAAATCAGAACACATGTTTTGTAGTTATGCAAAATGTTGCCGTTGCCACACATTTCCTAATACTAAACCCATGCATTTTGTTTTCTGGTTTACACATGTGTTATGTTTTGAATGACAGATGGTTAAAAATACACACTAAGCCCTGATCATCTCCCCTCCTCTCTGCAGATATTGATGAGTGCATTGTGAACGGAGTGATGTGTCGTAATGGCCGCTGTGTGAACACCGAGGGAAGCTTCCAGTGCATCTGCAATGCCGGCTTCGAGCTCACTCCTGACGGGAAGAACTGCATGGGTGAGCAGCAAACACAGAAACAGACTCAACTACACTTTAACTTATGCCTTAAAAAACATTACATGTTATTTGTTATTAGACGCTTTTATCCAAAGCTACATACATACATTCAGTATTGTGGGCAATCCCCACAGGAGCAATTTGGGGTGAAGTGTCTTGCCCAGGGACACAACGACATGCTGACTGCAGTGGGACTCGAACTTGCCCCCTGATTCCAAGTCCAGCACACTCCCCACTGAGCCACAGCCTCCCTTGACTCAAGTTCTCCTTCTCTTATTTCTGTCCAGATCACGATGAGTGCGCCACCACCAACATGTGTCTCAATGGCATGTGTATCAACGAGGACGGCAGCTTCAAGTGTATCTGCAAACCGGGCTTCGCTTTAGCACCTAACGGACGCTACTGCACAGGTAGGAAGGTTTATAAAGAGCAAACACAGACTTGAAGTGTTGGGCCTGTGTTAGAAGTCCAACATCCTCTGAAATAATCCAGAAAGTCCAGACATCGACAGCTTTGCTGAGTAGGAAGTAGGACATCTTAAATACAACACATAGCAATTTAGATCATTCTACATTTCAGATACCTACATGTGTCCTTATCAAGCTTTCTTTGATTCCCTGTTTATATGTGTGGGTCATATGTTTAAGTATTTTAAAATTGATTAAATCTTAGCATCTAATTGTATTTATTCAGTAAAAATGTTAAGCTTGTAAGCTATTCCTATGAAAAAACAGCGACATGCATAATTCAATATGTTTGAGATGTAGTTGTAGACGTTTTTTGTACCTATAGGTTGGAATAATAGAAAACATACTCTATAAAAGATTAATTGTTTATAAAATCCTTCGCATGTTTTCTGTCTTGAGGAATTCTCTTTCAGTCAATCCGAGACGTGATGTATAAATTGTGTTTCCTCTCTCCATCAGATATCGACGAGTGTCTAACTCCTGGCATTTGTATGAACGGCCGCTGCATCAACTCCGAGGGCTCTTTCCGCTGCGAGTGTCCTCCAGGCCTGGCCATCGATGTGGATGGGAGAGTGTGTGTGGACACACACATGAGGACCACCTGTTATGGCGCCATTAAGATGGGCACATGTTCTCGACCGTTCCCCGGTGCGGTCACCAAGTCTGAGTGCTGCTGCGCTAACGCTGAACATGGCTTTGGAGAGCCCTGCAATCCCTGCCCCTCCAGAAACTCTGGTACAATCTTTAATCTGATTTATTCTGTTTAACCCTGAAGTCTTGGTACATTTTTCTAAAGCCACAATTTCTACTTTCAGCTGAATTCCAGGCTGTTTGCAGCAGTGGTATCGGCATAACAGCTGATGGCAGAGGTGAGTTTGTTGCTCATGTGAAAGGGTTAGGGTTAGAATGTTTCCACAGTGCTAGTTCAAATCAGTAGCCTATGTATCTATATAATGTTTGTATTTTCCTAGACATCAATGAGTGTGCCTTGGACCCGGACATTTGTCAGAACGGCATCTGTGAGAACCTGAGAGGAAGCTACCGCTGCATCTGTAACATCGGATACGAGTCTGACACCAGCGGCAAGAACTGTGTTGGTGAGTCAAGTGGAGTCACTGGCTAGCATAGTTAGCCATGTTTCTGTGTTAAAGTAAATGTACCTCTGTTTGAATATCCCCCACTGTATCCACAAGTTATACAGGTAATTGCTACAACAGTGTAAAAAGCAAGGAAGAGCCATCTTATTTTACAGCGGTAACTTTGAAAGGTTTGGTAACATTAGCTAACATTAGCCGTACTAAGCTACTAGCTCAAGCAAGCACCAAGGAGCTTTAACCCACATTTAACATACTAGCAAATCATGTATTTATTATAAGTCTATGAGTCTTAACGCCAACAAAGTTTCATAGCTTCTCCTTCTAGTGTATATGCTGGTCATGTGGCCCACTAAATATGGCAGTAGTGATTTCCCCGCCCTTTTCACCACGACCTGAAGACTACATTATGATGACATTGCATACTTTTTAAATGGCTTTTCTTGGCTCCAGGTAGCAGCAATTAGTGATTAAAATGACAAAAGTGTGTTAATATTTCATATTATTTCAACTTATGTTAATGTAAGAGAACTTGTAATTTATTTTTGTTACAGCAAAAGCTACACAGTCTGGCTTTAAAGGGCTGGTTTACGCAATAAACCCTCTACATTTCTCAAACCTCACATGACTTTTTTCCTATTTTCGAACCCTCGCCTTCTCTCGCCTCCCTGCAGACATCAACGAGTGTAATGTGAACCGCCTGCTTTGTGACAACGGACTGTGCAGAAACACCCCTGGCTCCTATACCTGCTCCTGTCCTAAAGGATTCATCTTTAAACCTGAGTCAGAGACCTGCGAGGGTAAACACACACACACACACACACACACACACACACACACACACACACACACACACACACACACACACACACACACACACACACACACACACACACACACACACATTCCCTCTGACACACACTCACATGATTGTCATTAGGAAGTTACATTATTACTGGATGTGTTGTATTGACTGTTTCTAGTCAACATGTGGCTCATGGAGATGCGGCACACACACTCACACACACATTGCCAAATTGTGATACGATAATACTTTAATGATCAAGTCTGAAATTTGACTTGCATCACAGCAGCTCCATAATAACATCAACATAGACAAATATCAAGACACAATGCATGAAAAACAAACATTTAACATAACGGCACAATCACTGAGAGAAAAAACATTTTTAAAGACCCTTTAGCGTGCATTTGATCTGGGATTTAGCTCTGTATTCACTGTGAGGATTGACTGATGATGATGATGAACTATTTGAATCAGCCTTGACCTAAGGTGTGTGTTTGCACGTTCCAGATATCAACGAGTGCGACTCCAGCCCCTGCATCAATGGAGCGTGTCGCAACGTGGCCGGGTCCTTCAACTGTGAGTGCACCCACGGGAGCAAGCTGGACTCCACCAACACCATCTGCGTGGGTAAGTTGATTTCCCGTCTATGGGACCAATAAAGGTATTCTGATTCTGAAGACCTCCAGGATCCTTAGATCTACTTCAGATAAATATATCATTACTAAGACATGACGACGAGTGACAATTGGTTCAAAAGTCTTGTTGTATGAAATCCCCATTACTCACATTTTCACAGCATTGCACATAAAGTGACATTTTGTCTTTCCATTTAACCCTTGCTATTAAAGAGGGGTGCAGTGACTTACTGTATCTTTGTAAGCCAATGGGATTTCTCCATTGGATTTTGTAATATTGCGTTGAAAAAAGGCTCCGTGGCAAACACACATTTGTGATACTTACATGTTTTCTTTAGCGGGATAATTTCGACATATAAACGCCACTTTTTTTTCTTTTTTTTTTTAATATATGATTTATTTTTGCGATTTTCAATCCAATTCAATCGAATCCACTTTATTTATATAGCACAGTTTAAAAACAGAGGGTTTTCCAAAGTGAACATAACATTATAATAAAATATAATATTACACGAATAGATAAAAAGCACACATAAGAATAAATACAAGGCACATAAAGGCTATGGACAGACAGTAAAAGCATACAAATAGGTATAGCTCAGACTGACTGGTAAGCGAGGGAAAAGAGGTGGGTCTTCAGGCGGGACTTAAAAGCTTCAAGAGTGGGCGACAATTTTACATGAGGGGGCAGGTCGTTCCAGAGCCTGGGGGCTACCGATGAGAACGCTCGGTCTCCCCTGGTCTTTTTCTTTGTTTTTGGGACTATCACCAGCAGCTGATCAGCCGACCTCAAAACCCTTGAGGGGGTGTACACCTGTAAGAGGTCGGAGATGTACTCTGGGGCCAGCCCATTAATAGATTTAAAAGCAAACAATAAAATCTTAAAATGGACTCTAAAATGGACATGAAGCCAGAACTGGTGTGATGTGGTCAAACTTGCGGGTTCCTGTAAGCAGCCGCGCCTCAGCGTTTTGTACAAGCTGCTGGCGGGCCAGCGAAGTCTTATTTAGAAGACACAATACACAAAGACAGCAGCAATACAATACATTACCCCTGCGATTTCTAACAAACAACCCCAAGAAGACACAATACATCAGTTACAATTAGACAATAATGTAATAATGAAATACAAAATTATAATAATAATAATAATAAAAAAATAAAATACAATACATATATAAATAAATATAAATACAAATAAATAAATGAAAACCTGCGAGACATTTTGTGAGCATTCCTGTGAGCTGTTGCGGTACAGGGGGGGCGACTCAGCTGAGAGGGGGGACGAGGACCCTTCCAATGCATCAAAATAACGCGCCTAGCCAGCAATGTGAGGAAAGCTACAAGTTCAACACCACTTTTATAATAGTTTAAGCATACATGCAATTGCCAGAAGCAAAAAGCTAACATTGAGCTATAAAGGAACTACATTACGTTCACGGGTTTTCGTGGCAGCTAAAGATAAAGGCGGCTAATATTCAGCGGGATGACTTTATAAAAGCTTCGGACACTCAAGATTTGTTGACCACAGATCTTGTTTCTGCATTCTAACCAAAAACTCAGACGAGGGAGCCCAAGTGCTCCCTCGTGCTCAAATGCTAACTCATTTTTCGGGTTCAGGACTCATTCCTGCATCGCTAAATAAAGAGCAGTGGTGCCGGTCATTAACAACATTGCCCATGAGGTGAACTGGCACCTCTGAAAATAACAGTCTATGCTCCTTATCCGGTTTGATTGGGACTCGAACGGGAACACTCTGGTTCTAAAGTCCCTATTGTACTCTTATCAAGGTTTCACTTTTGTACACAAACACTGAGGGGGTCTAGGTTTCTCTGAGCCATATCGAGAAATCATTTGATAAATACTCGCATGCATGGCCTTGGTTCACATGGAGATGACTTTACTTCATAAAGTACGCCCCAGATTTAAAACGTAAAATCTGGTATTGGTTAAATGTTCCACTTGTTTGGGGGTTGCCTACTTTGTGGAAAACATCCTGAGAAAGCTACATGCTCATACAGAATACAGGTTGTACTGTTAGTGGACAGGAGAATGAGTCACTAAATAAATACTCGAACCGGCACTGTCTAACATCGACTCATTCCTCGGGTCTGGTTCATTTCTGTTTTGTGTTTCACAGCCCATCACTCAGCGGGGGGGAAGAGAGGGAAACTAAATGATGGTTTTGTGTTTGGGTGGCTTTGTGGTTTTGGGGAAAAGGTGACACCGCTATGCCTGTACACTCTTTCAGGCCATTAGGAATGAAATAGCATAGGTTTAAATGTAATGATGCATGGGGCTTACTTAGCTCAGCATGTAGGCAAATACTCACACGGTTTATGGCAGCGTGGAAAGTTGAAGGTGACATTTTGATTGTTTTTGTGGTGTGTTTTGTTGCCATAGTTAAGGGAACCCTGTCGATATTTTTGACATTTTGACCACCGGTGGTGCTGTTACGCTTTCATTGGCGGTTAACTGTTTGCTTTGTTTGCACACGAAAAATATTGAAGGCGAGACACTACAGGCAACACTAGCTTACCCAATTTTGAAAGTTTGGGCTATGTTGCTTCTACGTGTTTTCTTTCAGACTAGTCAAAAGAAAAACATCTAAAATACACATTAAAGTGTTTAATTTAATAACTTTGTCTATTTGTGTCTGGATTTTTCTGCTTAAGCCGTCAAAACTTAGCATTACATTTCACTTTAAGGAATAACGTTTCAGAAAACTTGTAATACAAAAAGTAATTAAGTAAGTATTGAACCTTACATTAAGATATCATGGTGATATCTACTTGTTTATTATTTTTACCCAATTCACAGCCCTTCAAAGGCCGTTTTCTGAAAAATAATTGTATCTCTTATCTATATTCTGAAGCTTTTTACAGAGAGCATTTAAATCATCATTTATAAAGCATTTTATTCCTAAAAACATGGCTGTTTATTGACAGTATTTTCAGAGTGATAAAAGAGATATCCAAAATCCCCTCAGTAAAAGCCTTTGACTCTGATATTTTTACATAAGAAACAATAATCTGAAACGTTGGTTAAACCAATATCAATATTTCTGCCCTGAAAATGTATTCAAATGAGCAGATATGTAATAAAATATAGCTAATTGTCATATTCAAATATAACATTTTAGAAAAGTTGTTATGCAAAAGCACTTGTCTTAATGTCAGTAATGCACTGGGGAAGTTTCATGGTGATATTCATTAGTTAAACAATTTGACCATATTCACTGTTGTGTTTCCCCTTAAAAAAAAACTGCACTCAACTCATATGTGAGGTCTGAAGGAAACACACAGCTAACATTGAGAGTGTGTTAACTTAACAAGGTGTGTGAACCTCTCTGTCGTTCCTCCCGCTCCACAGACAGCATGAAGAGTACGTGTTGGCTGACGATCCAGGACAACCGCTGCGAGGTCAACATCAACGGAGCCACGCTGAAGTCTGAGTGCTGCTCCACGCTGGGAGCCGCCTGGGGCAGCCCCTGTGACCCCTGTGAGATCGGTGAGTCCTCACACACACACACACACACACACACACACACACACACACACACACACACACACACACACACACACACACATTCTGCTATTAGTTAGGAAATCAGTTATTATGTTAGTCATGCAGTACGAATGACTTACTATCAACAAAATTGACATCTTAAAAGTTGTTTCATATTTAGAACTGCTTTACAATTATTAATAATACATTATTATAAAACCAAACAAAATTCGGAACAAGTAAATTGATAACGTAGATTTTAATATTTTTTGTATGGCTGCTTAGGCACCTGTAAAAGCGCTCTAATAAAAAAAATGTAATGCATTATTATTATTTTTATTATTATTAGGTCAAGAAAAAAGTACCATTGTGGACATCATAACTTGACAAGACAAATGTTGCATTTATTGCTGATTTCCCGAGTTCTTCTGATTTCGGGGGAAAGTTCAGGAGCTTTAAGTCTTGATTTGGAAATGGTTGAAACAACATTTTCGTTACAGAGAAGATGTGTTGCAGGCCATATGTTGCTCAGAGGTTTTAAACAACATGTGGATATCTGTTTAATAGTTGTTGTTCAGATTTAAGGGGCTGTTTTAGTTAAATTTCCTATTCTGGAGATACATTTTCAGATTATTCCTACACCACAAGGATTGTTTGTTTGTTGTATATGTCGTTCTCTAGTGCTTTTATCATTTGTATTGTATAATATTGCTCCCATTCTGGCCTATACTTTCATGACATTTTGGCAAACCAATGTATGCACTACCAACAGCACTCATAGATACATTGTCTTTACTACATCTCTTGTCTCCTCTCCCCTCAGACACCGCCTGCTCCCGAGGCTTCGCTCGTATGAAGGGCCTGGTGTGTGAAGGTAAGAACATTTAGAAGCTTAATGATCGGTGGAGAGCCTGTAGTTTGAATCCACGCCCCTCAAATCATCTCTTTGTCCTTCTGATGCGCTCTAAAGTCCTCCCTGTAGGTTTCTGTGGAAAGTGCTCATGTCTGTTTCACCTTGTAATCCTCTAACTGTCCGGCTCCCTGCAGACATTAATGAGTGTGAGGTGTTCCCCGGAGTGTGTACAAACGGCCGCTGTGTGAACACTCAGGGCTCGTTCCGCTGCGACTGCGTCGAGGGCCTCAGCTTGGACAGCACGGGACGCACATGTGTGGGTAAGAGGACGACAACACCCAGAAATCACACTCCACATCCCCATGAAACTGATATTTCTACAGCCTGTCATGTCACTGCACTAATAGGACAAACATAAACTCTCCACAGATAAATAGTCGCCAAATATTTTTGATAAATGATTGTAATCCTAATGTTCATACAAATGGCAGATAATGCTGATTCAAGACTCTCAATAATGGAGACGTCCTGCTTTATATCGTAAGAGAAATGTGTGGAGTTCTTGACTTTGGAGACATTTAAAGCCATTACTTTGGTTTTTGAGAAACCAGAAGGGACATTTTTTACTATTTTCTGAAGTGAGAGGTCTTAAAAACTATGAAAATCAGAAATTCAATTACAATAAAAAATGATTATTACAAGAGAAGATGTCACTGTACCATTGGGAGAAAACGTAGAGAAACAGGTAGAGCTGCAACAATAAGTCGATCAAAGGTAAAATAATGTCTAACAGTGAGTAGATGTGTGTGAATGGCACAATGTCTGTCTCTGTATGAATGTGTATATGGATGAATGATGCCGTATATGTAAAAGTGCTTTGAGAGGTTGTAAAGACTGGAAAAGCTTTGTATAAATACATTTCCATTCACCATGTCAACCATCTCCTCCAGATACGCGTAGCGAGCAGTGCTACCTGAAGTGGCACGAAGATGAGTGTGGCGAGCCGTTGCCGGGCAGATACCGGATGGACATGTGCTGCTGCTCCGTGGGCTCGGCCTGGGGGGTGGACTGTGAGGAGTGTCCCCAACCCAGCTCCCCGGAGTACAGGAGCATCTGCCCCCGGGGGCCCGGCTTCGCCAACAGAGGGGAGATCCTCACGGGAAGACCCTTCTACAAAGGTACCTAGAGCATTCAACTCAACACTTTACATACACAAGTAGTAACCTGTGACCACATCATGAGATTCTTTTGGAAATGTCAGGGTGTTGGGGTAAGGCAGGACCCTAATGCAGTAAAAACGTTCTCGTAAAAAGAGAGCTTTAATCCAAGGTAAGGACAAACAAAGAAAACATGCACAAACCAGGGAACAGGAACAAAACTAGGAACACAAAGTACTGAGGCCCAGGGAAAACCGGAACAGGAAAATGCTGGTAACAACGACGAGAAAGATGACGACCGAACATGGAGCAAAAGGGAAGACAAGATTAAATACACAGAAGGGTAATCACAGGACAAAACACAGCTGGGCAGGGGAGGCAGGTTCAACAGGTGAACACAATGAGACAATCAGACACAGGAAGGAAGGCCAGTTGAGACCATATGGACGAGACACAAGGAGGCCAACATTTCAAAATAAAACTGAAAAACAGCCAGGCCTTGACAGAAAATGAGTTTCAAATTCACATGTGGTACTGAATTATAACAAAAAGCCATTGTCATTAAACTAATTGAATCCCTCTTTTATATTTCCACTAACCACTAGTTACATGTTGTTAAAGGTGGGGTAGGTAAGTTTGAGAAACCGGCTCGAGATACACTTTTTGTTATATTCCATGGAATGCTCTTAACATCCCGATAGCAATGAATATCTGAAGTGCTTTGACAACAAATCCATTAAAAAACCTCATCTGTGGAAGCCGTGGCGCTGTAAAAAGCACGACCAATCATCTGAGCCGGCCCGGCTAAAGTAACTGGATGGCCTACCTGCCTGTCAGCCTTCCATCTGTGCACAAACTTATCTCGTGCCCTCATTGGTCATGTGCGCGTTCATGTGTGTTGGAGGAGGGGCTCTGTGAGGAAGTGGCAGGTTTTTTCCGGCTGTGTATTTTCAAATTCTAGCGCACTCGAGCTGGTTTCTCCAAAATGACCTACCCCACCTTTAACTTCCCAGGTTCAAATATGTATCCAGTAAATTGTACTATCTTGACCAAATGAGTCTTTCTGTAGACTACACCACGCTAACTGTGTCTCTCCTCTCCAGATGTGAATGAGTGCAAGGTGTTCCAGGGTCTGTGCACCCATGGGAGCTGCAGGAACACCATCGGCAGCTTCAAGTGTCGCTGCAGCAACGGCTTCGCTCTGACCGCCGAGGAGAGGAACTGCACCGGTACGAGGGGAGCGGGAAGTCACGTTTATTTCACACTCATGTCACACTTAGAGCGCAGTTACTGAGCGTCCCTCTGCAACGTCTTTGTGTTTCAGATATTGATGAGTGCCGCATCTCCCCCGACCTTTGTGGGAACGGAGCCTGCGTCAACACGCCCGGCAGCTTCGAGTGCGAATGCTTCGAAGGCTACGAGAGCGGATTCATGATGATGAAGAACTGCATGGGTGAGCTGGAAGTTCACACACACACAAATACAAAATGACCCACCTTTGTCACAGTTTGGAAGATAACCTCACTTTTCTATTACTTACTTTTTCCCTCCTTTTTATTAATATTGTCCTCCCTCCCTCCTGTCTCCACGTGTGCTGACAGACATCGATGAGTGTGAGAGGAACCCCCTGCTGTGTCGTGGAGGAACCTGCCTGAACAATGAAGGAAGCTACGAGTGTGAATGCCCCCCCGGACACGCGCTCAGTAACGACGGATCTGTGTGTGAAGGTAGGTCACACACACACACACACACACACACACACACACACACACACATTATGCATTCACACACTTGGTGTAATGGAGTTGATTTGTCTGCGCCATCTTGAGTAGCGTCCCAGTGGCCTTATTTGTGTGAAATCCTCATACACTCGCCCCGCCCCCTTACTGTGTATCGCTCACCGATTGGACGATGCAGCGCATGCACTGATCTGGCTGCTGTCAGACGATCAGCTGTGCGGCATCATCACAAACGCTCCGGAGGAAACAACGTCCCATTGCTCTTAAAACTAATTTCCCTGCTTCTCGTGGTTTCCTTGCGTCCCTCCATGCTTCCCTGGTGGGAGGGACTAGTCGCAGGGAAACGACGCAAGTGAGGGACGCAAGGAATCCATTTAACCTAAGTGAAACGCAACCTTGGTGTAATATCATTCTGTGCACATCCATTTTTATTTTAAAACCTAGTGAACAGATCAAGGCATGGGTATGTGAGATAAAAGACTTAAGAGACCAGACTAAGTTCAGTTCTATTTAATAACAAGGCCATTCAAAGTGCTTTCATACAAAAATGAAAGACATTAAGATCATTAAGAAATAGTGCAGCGGAAACACATTCTAAACATTAAAAAGTAAATAACAATAACACACATGAATAAAAGTGGGGTATAAAATACTTTTAAGTGACCCTTTTTAACATTTCTTCAGGTATGTAAGTCCAGTTCTATCAGTTCTATTTAATAAAGTAAAAAAGGCACATCAAAAAAGGCACAATAGCAATACACTACACTCTATACCAGTGATTCTCAAATGGGGGTACGCGGACCCCTAGGGGTACGTTGGGGTACTGCAGGGGGTACGTGAGATTTAAATTAAAAAAAACTAAAATAAGTTAATAAAAAAAATACCATGCAGGATTACAAAAATATTCTTAGTACAATAAGTTCAATAGAAAACACAATTTTATATAAAATATTCCTAGAACCACCAAGGGGGTCCTCATATAAACATGTCAAATTTGTGTATTGTATTTTATAGTTTTGCATAATATATCATTTTGTTCATTGGTTTGTTAAACAGATATTACTTCAGTTGAAAAACTCCTTGGAAAAATCTGTTTACATTTTTTTTCGTTTTTTTTCATGCATAAAATGAAAATATCCTTAGTTTGTTGTAATGCATGCATGAAGGAGGTAATATCACACACTGAGGGAACATCACTATATTGGAATTATTTGTATAGGCTTTTTCGATCAAAAATGTTCGGGGTCGGTCAGGGGGTACTTGACTGAGAAAATGTTTCAAAGGGGGTACATGACTGAAAAAAGTTTGAGAAGCACTGCACTATACAATGCCTAATTATTGACTTGTTTCCTTGTCAGATGTGAATGAGTGCCAGCTGAGTGACAACCTGTGTAAACACGGTCAGTGTGTGAACGGGCCGGGGACGTACCAGTGCACCTGTGACACCGGTTACCAGGGGACCCCCGACAAACAGGGCTGCGTGGGTGAGTGAAACCAACCTCTCTCTTTTATGGCAATGACTTACTGTGTGTGTGCATTTGTAACTCCTATCTAATGAGGCTTAGATGTAAACTGCAGTGTTGTTGACCTTTCCCCGCAGATATTGATGAATGCACCATAATGAACGGCGGCTGTGAGACTCACTGCACGAACTCGGAGGGAGGCTACGAGTGCAGCTGCAGCGAGGGATACGCTCTGATGCCCGACCTGCGCACCTGCTCAGGTAAACACAGACATCATGTGTTCAGTATAGCTGTAGTTCAATTTCCCCTTTTATGAAACTAAAACTATTTAGATATGAAACAATGCTATCATGCCATGTCTGATAGTTATTCCCATGAAAAAAAAGAAGCTTTTTCTGTTTTGTATGGCCTTTTCCAACGTACAGTACATGCTTCCCAAACTGGGGCACGTTAAAGCTTCACTGGGGAGCACAAGGCCTTCTTGATTTTAAAGAGTGTATGACAACTTTACATTACATTATTACACAGATAACTGTTTTAAAAGTTCATTAAATGAATCTCTAACGTGATATTCACAGGAAATGATCTGTATCCAAATGATCATTTTGAACGCATTTCCCGCAGTAATTACATTCACTATTTGGTTTATCTGACCAGTTTATCAGTTGTTCTGTACTGTAATTGTTATGCCTTGAACATAATAACAAATACCCATTAGTTTTGTCTGTGGTCAGGGGTTAGAAGTTGACTGAATGGAAGAAAAGGGGTTCCTTAAGTTGAAGGGTTGGGGTTTTACATAGTGTTTCAGCTATAGCCTATTCAAATGTATCCTCCTCTCTTCCTGTCAGATATCGATGAGTGTGAGGAGTCTCCGGACATCTGTGACGGAGGACAGTGCACCAACATCCCCGGAGAATACCGCTGCCTGTGTTACGACGGCTTCATGGCCTCCATGGACATGAGGACGTGTATCGGTGAGAGGACAAGCAAAACTCTAAAATTAAATCTAACTTTGCAAATCATTTTCTTTTGTTAACTGAGGTTCCTTTCTGTCCACATGGGACTCCCTGTGTCAGTCTCATTATCTGTCAGTGTGATCTCTAAAGACAACACCATTCACATATTATCGCTGTGTGTCTCCACTTGTGTGTCTAGACGTGAACGAGTGTGACTTGAACCCAAACATCTGTCTCCACGGCGACTGCGAGAACACCAAAGGCTCCTTCATCTGCCACTGTCAGCTGGGATACTTTGTGAAGAAGGGATCCACGGGCTGCACAGGTACACACACACACACACACACACACACACACACACACACACACACACACTGGGTCTTTGTCCTTATCTGAGACGAGTGTTGAGACAGTTCACTCATGCATAAAGTATTTCCAGGTCTACAGATTTTTTTTAAACGATCATTTATTAATGGAATACTACTTATAGAATTAAAACTACCTGCTAAGCAAAAAGCCAAATGTTTAACCTCTATGCATGCCATAAATAAAGAACTATCTCACAACAACAACAACAAAAAAGGCCAATGTTCCTTATTTTCATTTACATTGTTTCGTTTGATGTTTAAAGGGAAATAGCCAGTACCAGAATGTGTGTGGAAGCTAATTGTTTCGTATGTCTCTCCAGATGTTGATGAGTGTGAGATCGGAGCTCATAACTGCGACGCGCACGCCGCCTGCATCAACGTGCCGGGCAGCTTCAAGTGTCGCTGCAGAGACGGCTGGTTGGGAGACGGCCTCAAGTGTGTGGGTGAGTACAGGTCCATTGTATGTTGTAAAACAAGTACACAGACACAATAAAGACACAACATTGTGGTTTAAAGTATAAGCATAATCTATCATATTTGTGGAACAGCAAGAGCGCTGGTATTGCAGGAGTTTGTCATCTTGTGAAGATGGCGTTAAAAATCAATTAAAGTTTGAAGTAAAACAATTACGTTTTGGGGAAATTGTCTTGTTAAAATGCATTGCACATGAGTTATACATATAAAACAATAACAATAAAATAAACAGTATAAAGATATAGATATATCTATAGAATACACAACATAAGATAAACAGAATGAGTTGGAAAATACTATATTAGACCCACCTTCTGCTAAAGAAATCTAAACATAGGATTCTATATACATATATTATTCAATGTGTAATGTTGCAGTTATTTGAGTTAAAATGTTAATGCAGTGAGGTACAGTCTGAATACAATACACACATCTGGTTCAGGGTTATTGAAAGGGGACAAAAGAGAGAAATCAGGTTAAACACTTAACAAAATGAAAACCATATTGAGATCGGCTATTAAGTCTTCCTTCCTCTCTCTCTCCCTGCAGATCAGGACGAGTGCTCTGCAGAGGATCACAACTGCAACCCCAACGCAGACTGTGTGAACACGCCGGGGTCCTACAGGTGCACCTGCAAGGAGGGCTTCAACGGGGACGGCTTCTTCTGCTCCGGTAACATCCCAAACGTTCAGATAAATCCTAATTCGACACTAGCTGCTATACATGTGTTGAAGCCATTTCTATCTTATTTCTATTTATAATGAAATATTATGAATGATTCGTATATGATGTTTTATTATTGTTTTGATTGATGCCGACTATCAATGTATTATTATGGTGGCGTCACATAGGCGTGGTTTTCGCCCTTAGACGACAGGTGACAGGTGCTCACGATGAGTGGAAGGCGAACAATTTATTAACCGCACGAAAGAGACCGCATGGTGAATTCTGGATGAGAAAATGTACCCAAGATATATGGCTTTGAATCTTTTGTTTAAGAGTTCAGAGTTTTGTTTAGTATTTTGTCAGTTTTTCTTTAGATAAACGGTGATATCTGATCATTAATGTGGATGCGTGTTAGGAAAAATATCACTCGTCACCGGCTTGAGCTTCGATATCAGGATGTATTTATTATCCTTGCAAGAATGGAAGTAGTCATCACATACAGAGGTTACATGGGACAAATAGTGTCCTTCACAAGCCTTAAATACAAGAGAGGGAGTTACACAGTCACAAGATGGAGGAATAGAAAGCAGTATTCAATGTTTAGTTCAGATGAGCTCCACGTCAGAAATGAGCATGCTTGTCATATGTCTATCTCCATAGAGGCTGAACCATCATGTTAATCACATAGCTATCACATGCCTAAAACAGTCCTGATGCTCTTCTAGGTAATCATACATCCTGTCATGTACCCAGCTACAGTCGGGATACCTTTGTTATCATGTGGACTCTGATATTGGAAGAGAACATTCAGTATTTTCCCAACAATGCACGTTGATTTTTCTGACCGCTCATAACAACATATGCACAGAGCTTTATTTATAACACGCTGGCCCCTCTGTTTCAGATATGGACGAGTGTGCGGACAACGTGAACCTGTGTGAGAACGGCCAGTGTCTGAACGCTCCGGGGGGGTACCGCTGCGAGTGTGAGATGGGCTTCACCCCCACCGAGGACAGCAAGGCCTGCCAAGGTGCTGCACTCACTCCGTCACATGTTATCCCTCTTACTGTGCTTTTTTCATGCTCTAACTAACATTGTATCTCGTGTTTGCCACAGACATCGATGAGTGTAATTTCCAGAACATCTGTGTGTTCGGAACGTGTCAGAACCTCCCCGGGATGTTCCGCTGTGTGTGTGACGACGGATACGAGCTGGACCGCAGCGGAGGAAACTGCACGGGTTAGTGCTGCACTGAAACTCTAACATCACTTAGATCAGACACAGAACAGACTCAGCTGATGTTCCCCGACCACAACATCTTCATTTATGTATTGCATTTCCAGATTAAATTATTTGACGAAAGATATCTATGATATGCATAGTCTACAATCATCTGTTTAGTCCCTCCATTTCTCTGTTTTTGTTGCATTGAATTTTGTTCTTGAATGCAAAACATGCACTACAAAAACATAACAAAAATAACAGAAACATGTAGATGTCGTATTTATCCATAAGTGTTTTCAGCAAAAACTAATGTCATGTTGTCAACAAAAGTCAAAAAGAAAAAGTGAAAAACATAAATCAAGCAAAAACATATTCATTATCAGTCTACCTTCAAACTAAAAAGTTAGTGTGTGACATCAAACAAGATTATAAATCATTAAGTAGTACAGCTACACAATTATTAGACAGAATATATTCAAGATGTAAGAGTTCTACATTTTGAGTCCCTTCATTTTCTGGAGTTGCTCAACATACTTGTCAGGAAGGTGTCTGTAACCTGATTTGTCTCTGTGTGTTGCAGACATTAACGAGTGTGCGGACCCTGTGAACTGCATCAACGGCCTGTGTGTGAACACGCCGGGCAGCTACCTGTGTAACTGCCCCGCTGACTTCGAGCTCAACCCCACCGGAGTGGGCTGCGTGGGTGAGTCAGAAACCTCCTGTAATAAGCTGATCATAATGAGGGACACCATGTGGGTCTCCTCCATTAAGCAGTACTCTATGATGAACTATATCTCATGTATTTGGCAGAAGTAAAGCAGTTGACGGTAGGTTAGAGTCCTGCGTGTTGATCTTGAATTACATTAATGCACAACAATATCTGTTTTCTTATTTGTATTACTGCCGATCTTTGTTCCATATTTTATTCCATTCCATTTCTATGTAAATACTGTTATATTTTACTATATTTTTTATTATTTGTAATATGTTTCTAGTTCTCTATCTGTGTTTTTAATTTTTGTTTTACTTTTAGATAGATAGATAGATAGATAGATAGATAGATAGATAGATAGATGGACGGACGGACGGACGGACAGACAGTGAGACAGACAGACGGACGGACGGACGGACGGACGGACAGATAGACGGACGGACAGATAGACAGACAGACGGACAGACAGACGGACGGACGGACAGATAGACGGACGGACAGATAGACAGACAGACGGACAGACAGACGGACGAACAGATAGATAGACAGACGGACAGACAGTGAGACAGACAGACAGATAGATAGATAGATAGATAGATAGACAGACGGACGGACGGACAGACAGTGAGACAGACAGGCAGGCAGGCAGGCAGGCAGGCAGGCAGGCAGGCAGGCAGGCAGGCAGGCAGACAGACAGACAGACAGACATACAGACAGAGAGACAGACAGACAGTGAAACAGACAGACAGACGGGCAGACAGACAGACAGACAGACAGACAGACAGTGAGACAGACGGACGGACAGACAGACAGATAGACAGACAGACAGACGGACAGACAGATGGACGGACAGACAGTGAAACAGACAGACAGACAGACGGACGGACGGACAGATAGATAGACAGACGGACAGACAGATATACAGACAGACAGACAGACGGACAGACAGACAGATGGACGGACAGACAGACAGTGAGACAGACAGACGGACAGACAGATATACAGACAGACAGACGGACAGACAGACAGACGGACGGACAGACAGACGGACGGACGGAACGAGACGGACGAGGACGGACGGACGGACGACGGGACGGACAGGACGACGGACGGACGGACGGACGGACGGACGGACGGACGGACGGACGGACGGACAGATAGATAGACAGACGGACAGACAGATATACAGACAGACAGACAGACGGACGGACGGACAGTGAGACAGACAGACAGATGGACGGACAGACAGTGAGTGAGACGGACAGACAGACGGACGGACAGACAGTGAGACAGACGGACAGACAGACAGACAGACAGACAGATGGACAAACAGACAGACAGATAGATAGACAGACAGACGGACAGACAGTGAGACAGACAGACAGACAGACGGACAGACAGTGAGATAGACAGACAGACAGACAGACAGACAGATAGATAGACAGACAGACAGATAGACAGACGGACGGACAGACAGACAGACAGACAGACGGGTACTTTATTGATCCCAATTTGGGAAATGTTTGCGTTGCAGCAGCATAAAAACACAAGGCAATGTACATAAGAGAAATTAAGACACAAGAAATAAACATGTATTGTATGTTTATTTTTTATGTAAGCACCACGACATCAAGTCAAATTCCTCGTACGTGTCACCCTACCTGGTAATAAACCTGTTTCTGATTCTGAATATGTGACGTTCTCAGACACTCGTGTTGGGAACTGCTTCCTGGACATTCTGGCCCGCGGTGACGGAGGAATCTCCTGCAGCGCGGAGATCGGAGTGGGGGTGACCCGCGCCTCCTGCTGCTGCTCCCTGGGAGGAGCCTGGGGAAACCCCTGTGAACTCTGCCCCGCCCCCAACTCCAGTACGTACCACAGCCTGATCCATTGCCCTATTATAAGATTCACTGCTGAGTTTAAGGCCTAGTTACTCAGATCTGATGGTTAACTTGGGTTTCAACTTCCTGTTTTCCCCCCTTTCTGAAATGAATAACACACTAATCTGTGGTGCGTTTTGTCCTCTCTGTAGCGGAGTATAAGACACTTTGTCCAGGAGGAGAGGGATTCAGACCCAACCCCATCACTGTCATCTTGGAAGGTAAACAATCCTTCTTTCTCTGTTTAACAGTTTTTTATACTATTACAAAATGTACAGCAAAACACTCAAATTAAACTCCTATTACAGAATTTCAAACATGTACATAAAAAATACATGAGTAACAGTACATGTTTGTGCTACAGAAGAGCCTAAGGGTTTGTTTATGGAGTACTTTTGACAAGGAAATGCTAATTTGTGGTCTGAACACTAGTTGTTTGGGAATATTTAATGCATATATATATTATTCTGGTTCTTTCTTCCATTATCATTGTATACATTTATTGAGAATTGTCCTAAATTATGACGGTGAAAAAAGTTGATGTAATAAACTTGAAGGCTTCAAAGTTGGCTTTGTGACGTTTAAAATGCCAGAAATAAACGTTGTCATACAGCTGAGGTCTGAACAATAGTTTTTTCGGGAATATTTGATTCATATACTGTAGATATTATTCTGGTTCTTTCTTCCATTATCATTGTATACATTTATTCAGAATTGTCCTATATTATGACGTGAAAAGATTTGATGTAATCAGGCTTCAAAGTTGGCTTTGGTTTTTCCCTGTTTTCAAAGGAACGACTCATTGTTTACTTTGGGTTGTGTCGATTAAAGTGCCGGAAATAAACGTATATGGATTGTAATTCCTCTCCAGATATCGATGAGTGCCAGGAGCTACCAGGTCTGTGTCAGGGTGGAAACTGTCTGAACACCTTCGGGAGTTTCCAGTGTGAATGTCCTGCCGGATACTACCTGAACGAGGAGACCCGCATCTGTGAGGGTAAGAACTGAGAGGTCACATCATCAGGATCACTTTACAGGATTATTAACCCATCCGCCCTCACCTCATATCGTCTTTATCTTATCGTTACCTGCAGATATCGATGAGTGCAACCACCCACATCGGGATCTGTGGAACCGGGTACCTGCTACAACACGCTGGGCAAACTACACCTGTGTGTGCCCCCCCGAGTACAATGCAGGTCAACGGAGGAAACAACTGCATGGGTGAGAGGGAGAATCTTCCAACAAAAATATTAGATTAGATTCCTTTATTGTCACTACACAGAGTACAGCGAAATTCCATCCAGGCGTTCCCAAAGGTGCAATCTCACATAACAGACAGTATTACTCTCATCGTGTAGTATTTTGGAATTTTTTAAGAACATTTTTATTATCCAGAATATTTGATACTGTTTATTTTGTATATACTATTTTTCCTTTTCATTTAATTTGTAATTGTTAATTCTCTATTTCACTTTTTAAGTATTTGTATTTTAATGTTGAACACACTGCTTCTGTAACAAAATAATTTAATAATGAATCTAATATCTATCTATCTATCTATCTATCTATCTATCTATCTATCTATCTATCTATCTATCTATCTATCTATCTATCTATTTATCTATCTATCTATCTATCTATCTATCTATCTATCTAATCTATCTATCTATCTATCTATCTATCTATCTATCTATCTTATCTATCTATCTATCTATCTATCTATCTATCTATCTATCTATCTATCTATCTATCTATCTATCTATCTATCTATCTATCTATCTATCTATCTATCCATCTATCTCTATCTATCTATCTATCTATCTATATATCCATCTATCTCTCTATCTATCTATCTATCCATCTATATATCTACTGGAAATACACATTTAAAGTGCTGGCTTTCAGGTGTTGGATATTAAAGCGCTGTGTCCTCTTTGTATGCAGACATGAGGAAGAGTGTGTGTTACCGAAACTACAACGACACTTGTGAGAACGAGCTGTCCTTCAACATGACCAAGAAGATGTGCTGCTGCGCCTACAACGTGGGGAAAGCCTGGAACAAACCCTGCGAGTCCTGTCCCACTCCGGCCACCAGTGAGTCTCAATGAAGATGTCTTTTTTGAACTAGTGTTAAAGGTCACCTATTATGCAAATTCCACTTATTCATGTCTCTTCTACATCAACATGTGTCCCCTCTTCTTCATGTCTCTTCTACATCAACATGTGTCCCCTCTTCTTCATGTCTCTTCTACATCAACATGTGTCCCCTCTGTGGAAAGAGACTCTGAAAGTTTCAGGAACAAAGATTCTCTCTCTTTTTGTCCTGATCCATTTCTATAAAAACCTGTCTGAAAATGAGCTGATCAGATTTTGGTCACTTTATGATGTCATAACGATGTTTTGGCTTGTGTAACCATTAGCCAATCAGCAACCAAGGTAACCCCCCCCTTATCACCTGAATCTCCTCCGAGAGCACCATTGAGTTCTTTTTAACCAAAGGTCTCTCAGAGGGGCGTGGGGAGGGGCTCCTTATTTTCATCTAAAGTAACAGACAGAGAATCAGCACTTTTGAAACAGAGGGGATTATGGGTAATGCTGCAATGATCTGTTTGGTGTTTCAGCCAATCAGAGACAGGTTCTGTATATATCTGAGACCTATAATATATTGATGAAAAACAGTATAATAGTCAAAGTCAAAAAGTCAAAGTCAGCTTTATTGTCAAGAATTCTACATGTTGTACATCCAGAAATCTCGAAATATCGTTTCTCGAGGTCCTACAGTGTGACATATATACATCAAACAACAACAAAAAAACAAAAAGGGCGTGTGTGTGTGTGGGTTAGAGTCCAGGACCATTTGGGGCAGGGGAGAAAGGTCGGAGGCAGGGTGGAGAGTTCAGGAGAGAGATGTCAGAGGGGGGAGAGAGGGAGGTAGGGAGGGGAGAGAGTTCAGCATCCTGACCGCCTGGTAGAGGAAGCTGTTCCCCAGCCTGACGGTGCCCGAGCTGAGGCTGCGGAACCTTCTTCCTGAAGGCAGGAGGCTGAAGAGGCTGTTGGAGGGGTGGGTGGAGTCACCCACAATGCTGAGTGCTTTGCGGGTGAGGCGGGTGTGGTATAATAGGAGACCTTTAATGCATGTAAATGGTCTGCAACTGATCACTGAACATGATCAAAACCAGCAAAGACATTTGACACAGGACTAAGACTAAATAAAATAAAGAAACTGATAAAATGACGTTCAAACAAGTGTTGAAATATCACTGCCCAATAACTTGCATTCACTGAGTGTTTCCTGTGTGTTTCAGCTGAGTACCAGTTGCTGTGTGGGAACCAGGCTCCTGGCTTCATCATCGACATCCACACTGGAAAGCCCGTCGGTAAGATCATTATTTGAAATGTATTTCGATATTATTCACCAGGTGTTTGTGTTGCGACAGAATGCTAAATGCTTTCAATGTTTGTCGTAAAGCACTTTCAATTGCCTTGTTGTTAAAATGTGTTTTTCGCAATCAGTAAAAACTGTGAAAAAGTGCTGCTGTTACATTGTGCATAATATCTGCTGTGTGTGTTTTGTGCAGATATTGATGAGTGCAGGGAGATCCCCGGCATCTGTGCCAACGGGGTGTGTATCAATCAGATCGGGAGCTTCCGCTGTGAGTGTCCGATGGGCTTCAGCTACAACAACATCCTGCTCATCTGTGAAGGTACGACACACGTTAAGTTTCTGTCGAATGCTATAAATGATAACGGTCATTACCTGGGATTCAAAAACCAGTTTCCCTATTATAAGACAATGTGCACAGAGTTATGATACAAAGACGTACTCTCTCTTACTATTTGTCTTTCCCTCTTTGTCTCACACTTTTACCTCTGCACTTTGTATCTCCTCTTTTGACCCTGCTGCTTCATTATTTTAGGCTATTGCATATAATGAAGCATACGTTTTTAAAGTGGGAGGCAAGCTTTCCAAGAGGGGCAAACATTAGTGATCCATAGAAGGCATAGAATAGCAGCAGTAGTAGTATTTCTGTCTTTGACTCACTTGAAGACTGATAGCTGCTTCAGGACGGACCTTTTTTATGTATTTGGTCTAATCCAAAGTTATGTCAAAGAGCAATTTTAGGCTAGCTTTGCTCAACTTGCTTTATAACCAAGTATCTACAGGCATCCAAGTTGTTAGTAAAATATCACTCGACACCGGGATGAGAGTCAATAGTCAGGTAGTAATTGATTCTTGCAAGAAGGAGCAGAGTCACATACAAAGGATATGGTTCAACTCACACACATGAGGTATGCTGCTCAGCAGGAAGTAACATCAAGCTTATATAGTCTAAAGTCAGGAGGTACCAAACAGTGTCGTAAATCGATTTGAGCGTCATCAGGTGTCGGGAAGGCGTCGAGACATCTCTGGAAAGGCAGTGTTGCTCTTTGCCCCTCAAAGAGGAGAGGAGACAAAGTGTGTGAGCTCTCGTTGGAATCAACAACATGAATTATGCCCTGCCTTCTCCTATCTACGAAGAGGCAGCTGCGAGGTCACACACAGTATCATGCCCATCAGAAAACCCATACTAAAGAAGACACCTTGTATTTTCTCCAACACAAGTATTGACCTAACACTAAACAAGTGAACTAAGGTGATGGAAGGAAGGGCCAGCAGGTTCTTTAAATCTCCTGGCATAGAGTATATCATGTACTAACTCCTGGCACACACATGCACCACCTTTGTTGCACTAAATCACACCTATACAGTCACATGACCACAACACACACATTAATACAGCTCCACTCACTCAGGCCCTTTAACTCCAGTCCACTCAGTGCAGTGAAAGCTGAGTTATGTCGTTGTAAAGACAGTATGGTGACTCCTCTGAATGAAGAAGGTTGTGTTTTTTCTCCGGAGCAGACCGTTATGGATTCAGTGATTGATGTTTTTCTCCCCCCCCCCCCCCTTCGTTTAGATATTGATGAGTGTAACAGCGGGGACAACCTGTGCCAACGCAACGCCAACTGCATCAACATCCCAGGAAGTTACCGCTGCGAGTGTTCGCCGGGATTCAAACTGTCGCCCAGCGGGGCCTGTGTGGGTGAGTGGAGGTCTTACTGGGGCATCTTATCTCAACATGCCATGGAGGTGTTTTGTGTTGGTGAAGTGGGGAACATGTCAAACTAAGCATCTCTTGTTGATGGATTTTAATTTGCATTCACTGGAGAGAGGAGAATCCGCTGAGGTGAGCTGTTTTACTACTAACCCACCCTGTTTATTATTTTACTGTCGTGAAATGTTCATGTCTGAATATTCAAAACGAAAGACACCAAAACAAGAGATACAACTTTAATTTATCGCAGGACCTGGACATGCTGGGTGTTTCTCAATGTCGAGTACGCTTGCTTGGTAGCACATGTCTTCCGAGTCACTTGCTTCAGAAGCGAGGCAAGAATCCTTCCTGGCATTGGGAAAAACGAAGAGTGGAACAGGCGAGCAAGTGTGCAGGTGTGCGTCATATGAGAGGCCCCGCCTTATATTTAACGCCACAGATTTGGGGAAATTGGTCCGTGCGCAAAGCATTGTGGGGATTTTAAGACCGCGGAGTCTACACATGTGCAGCCTCGAAATTTCTCCAAACGAAGTACGCCGGGCTCGGTAGAATTCCAAGTATGCTGGACATTGGAACAGTCCTTCGGCGGCACTCGATGCTTGAAATAGTGGCTCTGGAGCAGCCTTCCTCGACATTGAGAAACACCCGCTGAAACAAATAGAAAATATCATATAAGAATCTATAAGATTATAAAAAGCATAAAAACACATAACATAAAGGGAGAATCCTGCTGAAGAAATAGTAATTTAGTTGATTAACAAAATATCTATCAGTAGTTTTGAAGTGATTCGTCATAGAAAATAAAACAGTTTAGGAAATGTTAGCTTTTGTGTTTTTCATATCGTTGTTAATTTAGTTTCTATGATTTAAGATAAAACACATTATAAATGTACACAAACATAACCGATAATAAATTATATAAAGTGCAGGAAGAGGCAGAAAGCCCATTGCAGCCTCCACCTAAATAATGTTAGAATTCGTTAACATACAAACAAAAAGACAAGTGCAAAATCGAATAGAACAACATGTATTAAAACAACAATAACATTCAAATTAAAAATGTTTAAAACAAGTGTATGAATGTGTCTTTATATGTGTGTGAGTGTGTGTTTGAAGGCATCATTATGACATTAACTACAATACTTAAATGTTGCATCCCTTTTACTGATACATTAATAACTTTAATTCTTTTTTGATTTTCAGACCGTAATGAGTGCCAGGAGATCCCTAACGTGTGCAGCCATGGAGAGTGCATCGACACGCAGGGGAGCTACCGCTGCATCTGCCAGAACGGGTTCAAGGCCACTGCCGACCAGACCATGTGCATGGGTGAGAAACACGACACGAGAAACAACGTCAAGCGTTACTGAGATACACCACACTGTGTTGCATGTCATCCTGCAGAGTTACTCAGTAGCAGAGGTGGGAAGTAGTGAAGTACAAATACTTCGTTACTGTACTTAAGTACATTTTTCTGGTACAAGTACTTTACTCCACTACTTATTTTTTTGACGACTTTTTACTTTCTACTTGTTACATTTTGAACACAAATACCTGTACTTTCTACTTCTTACATTTTGAACACAAATACCTGTACTTTCTACTTCTCTCATTTTCCAAACAGCTGGTTCCTTTCTGGTAAGATCCGGTAAAAAGCTTGTTGTTACCAGAGGTGGGAAGTAGTGGAGTACAAATACTTTGTTACTGTACTTAAGAAAATTATTCTGGTATCAGTACTTTACTCCACTACTTATTTTTCTGACGACTTTTTACTTTCTACTTGTTACATTTTGAACACAAATACCTGTACTTTCTACTTCTTACATGTTGAACTCAAATACCTGTACTTTCTACTTCTTACATGTTGAACTCAAATACCTGTACTTTCTACTTCTCTCATTTTCCAAACAGCTGGTTCCTTTAGTCTGAATGTGTGTTTGATGCGTGATCATTATTCTTTAGAGTCATTGCGTGCCTATTGATTTGAACACGATCCGTGTATCCATCATTTCCTGGTCTTCTCTAAAGAAGAGGGACCAATGGAAACGTTGTCATGTTGCCGTTGTTCAGCATTCATTAGCTAACAATGACATTATTGTTCTTTTAACATAAAGGGAGGTCAGGTACTCTTTAAAACAGCTGCTAGCTATGGGTACTTTTTACTGAAGTACATTTCAAAATTCTTTACTTTGACTTGAGTAAAGAAGTTTAGTCAGTACTTCTACTTTCACCAGAGTATTTTTAAACACGAGTATCTGTACTTCTACTTGAGTAAAGGATGTGTTACTTTTGCCTTTGCCATCTCTGCTCAGTAGCAACCACACGATGCACACTTCCTATATCTGCCTGTTTTTTCTGTCTAAATATGTTTCTCTCTGTGTTTCCCAGACATCGATGAGTGTGACAGACAGCCGTGTGGTAACGGCACCTGTAAGAACACGGTGGGCTCCTACAACTGCCTCTGCTTCCCCGGCTTCGAGCTCACACACAACAACGACTGCATGGGTACGGATCATTCACCAGGGACCACAAGATACTTAAAAAGTCCTAAAATGCATCTAAAACTTAGGCCGTAATTGGATTTGTAATATAATGGCTGTGCAAGTCATTTAACATAAACCTTCTCTGTAGTTGTATTACATTTGGGAAACATTCAGACCTAAATCAGACTTTGTTTTGACTCTTCAGTTTTAGAAAGAAACGTATACACTAGCCAATATTTTCAGGATGTATTGCACCTGTTAACCTCTACTACTGTTTCTAAAGGAGGTCAGAATTCAGATGCCTAACCTTTGACATGTTTATCCTCCAGACATCGACGAGTGCAGCGCTCTGCAGGGTCAGGTGTGCAGGAACGGGCAGTGCATCAACGGGCTGGGGTCCTTCCAGTGTCTCTGCCACGAGGGCTACGAGAACACTCCGGACGGGAAGAACTGTGTCGGTAAGTCAGGCATTAAATAGACAAGATCAATAAGAGCAGGGTGGAGTATTTATACGTTTTTCTTTACAGCTTCAACACTTATTACGATCAATTATTTGTTGATCGAAAGAAGATTTTGCCAACTGTTTTGAAAATTGCTCAAATCGTTTAAATAATTGTTCATGCAGAAATGTAGTAGGTGTTGGTTTCAGCCCCTCAACTATGGGGATTCCCTCTGTCCATTTTAAGTCATTTTGAAGCGAGAATCTTTCCATTTTTGAGGCAACAAGACTCGCCTTTGGACTTTGTTTCCATACAGTAATTAACAACAGTTTATAGACCAATCGATTCAAGCAATGAAGGAATGTTATCGTTAGTTGCATCCCAAGATTTCCTTCAGTACCATTTGTCTTCAGTACAGAGACTTAAACACATATATTCTTTTCGAATCTTTCCACAGATATCAATGAGTGTGTGAGCCTCCCCGGCACCTGCTCTCCAGGAACTTGTCAGAACCTGGACGGATCTTTCAGATGTATCTGTCCTCCTGGCTACGAGGTGCAGAACGACCAGTGTATAGGTAAGTTACACACACACACACACACACACACACACACACACACACACACACACACACACACACACACACACACACACACACACCACACACACACACACACACACACACACACACACACACACACACACACACACACACACACACACACACACACACACACACCAGCTCAGACTAAACTCTCCCATCAGCATCCCAGTACAACCCAGCCATCTGCTCTAAAAAACACCTCCACCCTCTCCCCACCTCTCTTAATCCTCCCCTCCTCTTCTCGCTCTCTGCTCAGATATCAACGAGTGTGAGGTGGAGCCCAACATCTGCCAGTTTGGCACCTGCACCAACACCCCCGGCAGCTTCCACTGCACCTGCCAGTCGGGCTTCGTCCTCTCGGAGAACAAGCGGCGCTGCTACGGTGAGAGAACATCTGGAATAATCCCTGATACTGTGGTGATGTTGTCTTTGAGTGGTCCATGAATAACCAACCAATTACGGTCCATCTCTTTCCTCATGGCAGACACCAGAGAGAGCTTCTGCTTCACTACATTTGAGGCGGGGAAATGCTCCGTCCCCAAAGCTCTGAACACCACCAAGGCTAAGTGCTGCTGCAGCAAGATGCCCGGAGAGGGCTGGGGGCTGCCCTGCGAGCTGTGCCCCCGAGAGAGCGAGGGTGTGTGAGACACAGACACACACACACTCACACACACACATACAGATCTTTTACCACCTACGTTTATTTTGAATAACTTGTTCCTCTTTACAAATGTCCACAAATCCACATATTTCTACTATTTGTTTTATCTTATTCTATTTTATATGTATATATATTATTATTTCTTGATCTTACTTGCATTATTATGTCTTTATTTCTTCATCTGCTTTTCTTAAATATATGGCATTTTGCATCGTTAGAGGAGCCTGGGATTAAGATGTTCACTACCACATCTCCTCTGTATGACAATTAACCGTTTAAACTTTAGTTTTCTCACGTGCACACAGAAACATTTGCTAAATAATAATGTGTACCTTTTTTTCTATGTGTCTGTAGCAGCTTTTGACACACTCTGTCCTTTCGGGCACGGAGCCCTGCCTGGACTCGGCGATACTCGTGAAGGTGAGTGCCGTAACGCAAATCTACTCGAGTAGACAATTGTGGAGGTTTTGTTAAAACATGCTTTTTTTCTCTTGCTCTCTTTAGACATGAATGAGTGTCTGAACAACCCGGGCATCTGTCAGAACGGGATCTGCATCAACACAGACGGCTCGTTCCGCTGCGAGTGTCCCTTCGGTTTCAACCTGGATTACACCGGGGTCAACTGTATTGGTAAGATAATAATAATAATAGATTTAATGTGTTAGCGCTTTTACAGGTGCTCAAAGACACTTTACATATATAGTGAAGATAAAATAAAATAAAGGAACAACAAATAAATATATAGTTAAAGTTAAAGTCAAATAATACAAAAACAATCACACATTAAAAGCCAGATTGAAGAGGTGAGTTTTTGTAAGTTTTTTGAAGGTGGTTTCTAGAAATAACACTGAGATCATAGAAGTAGAGCTGAGTACTTTGAGTTATTGTCTCAAAAAGAGCAGGAGAACGGCTGTCTTTTGTTAAGGGGCTTTATTGCCACGTCACAGAATATATGACCAAAAGGTAGGATGTTATTTTTTAACACCAGTAACTAGAGGTGTTGCCTTGAGTCGATGTGTGTTGTGTTGATCACAATGTATCTGGGGAATTAAGTGTTGACTTGCTGGGAATTCATGTTGTTAAAGTTGGTTAAAATAAAGGGAAATTCATCGATCTGTGGCACTCGTTTTACTTACCTAATGACTGATTTGACTTTGACTTCAGCCTCTTGATTACCTAATGACTGATTTGACTTTGACTTCAGCCTCTTGATGAGAATACTTGATACCAATTTTAAAGTAAAACGAGTGCCACAGATCGATGAATTTCCCTTTATTTTAACTAACTTTAACAACATGAATTCCCAGCAAGTCAACACTTAATTCCCCAGATACATTGTGATCAACACAACACACATTTCAAGTAGGCAGAGTATGCAGGTTGAAAATGGCATTGCATTTGTTAAAGTGCGCACCATTACTCGGGGTCTAAAACTCAATGTTTATCATTTGCTACTTAAATGCAAACACATTGAGCTTCTGCCAGTAGAAGCTTCCTCCTGCATCCTGATCAGTTCTCTAACATTTAAACTGCTAATGAGTGCTTTTATAACGTCAGGTACAGAATAGATAATCTAACTGCTTCTTCTTTCTACTCTCCGCTGTTCTCCAGACACTGACGAGTGCTCGATTGGAAACCCTTGTGGGAATGGAACCTGCACCAACGTGGTCGGAGGATTCGAGTGTACGTGCCAGGACGGATTCGAACCCGGAGCCATGATGACCTGCGAGGGTCAGCCATTCAAACAGTCACTCATATTACAAGTATTTTATTATTTTGTAATGGGTTGATTAAAGGATCCTTTCTCTCTTCTTGACTCCAGACATCAACGAGTGCTCCCAGAATCCCTTGCTGTGTGCCTTCCGGTGCGTGAACACTTTTGGTTCCTATGAGTGCATGTGCCCCGGTGGCTACGTGCTGCGAGAGGACCAGCGCATGTGCAGAGGTGAGAGCACGGACAACTTCCTGTGTGTTTAAAGGTCTCCTATCATGCAAAAAGCACTTTTTAATGTCTTTTATACATAAATATGTGTCCCCGGTGTGTCGGGGAACTCACAAAGTGTCAGAAAACAAAACCCTCTCTCTTTTCCTCCGTACCGAAATCTAAAAAAAAGGGGCTGCAACGGAGCTGATCCAGATTTGCGTCCGATATGACGTGTTATCGAAAATCTGGACCCACGGCCCTATCAGAAACAATGCACAACGTGTTTTGGACGTAAAATGGTCTTTGTTTACATTAGCATCGCTAACACTCAGAGCTAACCTGTACTGGAGAGAGTGTGTGTAAAAAAGCAGGAAATAAAAAAAGAAACTCACTTTGTGGTAAACCTGAGAGAGAGAAAGCATTTGAGCTCCATACTGTTTCAGAAATAATCCTTGATGTGGTTTGGAACATGATGGCATTTAATCACGGCAGCATTTAGCTATATCTCGTAGAATCAAGCTAAGGACCCAGAATCAGCATTCCTCTAACAGGGCTGAAACAGAGGGATATGAGGGGTGTCTAAAATGCATGATCTGTTTGGTATTTTGAGAAAAACACATCATAGACTTTATTTATCTGAGACCCATGATATATGTCTAACAATAGCATGATAGGAGATCTTTAACTGTCTCTTCTATCTGCTGTTTTACCTACTGACCCTCTCTCTGTATCCCTCCCCAGACCAGGACGAGTGCTCTGAGGGGATGGATGACTGCGACTCCAAGGGCATGACCTGTAAGAACCTGATCGGGACCTTCATGTGTATTTGCCCCCCCGGCATGCAGCGCAGACCCGATGGAGAGGGCTGTATGGGTGAGTGAAAATGTTTAAAGGTCACCTATTATTCAAAATCCACTTGTTCATGTCTCTTCTACATCAACATGTGTCCCCTCTTCTTCATGTCTCTTCTACATCAACATGTGTCCCCTCTTCTTCATGTCTCTTCTACATCAACATGTGTCCCCTCTTCTTCATGTCTCTTCTACATCAACATGTGTCCCCTCTTCTTCATGTCTCTTCTACATCACATGTGTCCCCCTCTTCTTCATGTCTCTTCTACATCAACATGTGTCCCCTCTTCTTCATGTCTCTTCTACATCAACATGTGTCCCCTCTTCTTCATGTCTCTTCTACATCAACATGTGTCCCCTCTTCTTCATGTCTCTTCTACATCAACATGTGTCCCCTCTTCTTCATGTCTCTTCTACATCAACATGTGTCCCCTCTTCTTCATGTCTCTTCTACATCAACATGTGTCCCCTCTTCTTCATGTCTCTTCTACATCAACATGTGTCCCCTCTTCTTCATGTCTCTTCTACATCACATGTGTCCCCTCTTCTTCATGTCCTCTTCTACATCAACATGTGTCCCCTCTTCTTCATGTCTCTTCTACATCAACATGTGTCCCCTCTTCTTCATGTCTCTTCTTCATCAACATGTGTCCCCCCTTCTTCATGTCTCTTCTACATCAACATGTGTCCCCTCTTCTTCATGTCTCTTCTACATCAACATGTGTCCCCCTCTTCTCCATGTCTCTTCTACATCAACATGTGTCCCCTCTTCTCCGTGTCTCTTCTACATCAACATGTGTCCCCTCTTCTTCATGTCTCTTCTACATCAACATGTGTCCCCTCTTCTCCGTGTCTCTTCTACATCAACATGTGTCCCCTCTTCTCCATGTCTCTTCTACATCAACATGTGTCCCCTCTTCTCCGTGTCTCTTCTACATCAACATGTGTCCCCTCTTCTTCATGTCTCTTCTACATCAACATGTGTCCCCTCTTCTTCCGTGTCCTCTTCTACATCAACATGTGTCCCCTCTTCTTCATGTCTCTTCTACATCAACATGTGTCCCCTCTTCTTCATGTCTCTTCTACATCAACATGTGTCCCCTCTTCTTCAATGTCTCTTCTACATCAACATGTGTCCCCTCTTCTTCATGTCTCTTCTACATCAACATGTGTCCCCTCTTCTCCATGTCTCTTCTACATCAACATGTGTCCCCTCTTCTTCGTGTCTCTTCTACATCAACATGTGTACCCCTCTTCTTCATGTCTCTTCTACATCAACACGTGTCCCCCTCTTCTTCATGTCCTCTTCTACATCAACATGTGTCCCCTCTTCTCCATGTCTCTTCTACATCACATGTGTCCCCCTCTTCTTCATGTCTCTTCTTCATCAACAGTTGTCCCCCCCTTCTTCATGTCACTGTCTCGTCTACATCAGCATGTGTCCCCTCTTCTTCCATGTCTCTTCTACATCAACATGTGTCCCCTCTTCTCATGTCTATCTTCTACATCAACATGTGTCCCCCTCTTCTTCATGTCTCTCTACATCAACATGTGTCCCCCTCTTCTCCATGTCTCTTCTACATCAACATGTGTCCCCCCTCTTCTTCATGTCTCTTCTTCATCAAACATGTGTCCCCCGTCTTCTTCATGTCTCTTCTACATCAACAGTGTCCCCTCTTCCCATGTCTCTTCTACACAATCAACATGTGTCCCCTCTTCTTCATGTCTCTTCTACATCAACATGTGTCCCCTCTTCTTCATGTCTCTTCTACATCAACATGTGTCCCCTCTTCTTCATGTCTCTTCTACATCAACATGTGTCCCCCCTTCTTCATGTCTCTTCTACATCAGCATGTGTCCCCTCTTCTCCATGTCTCTTCTACATCAACATGTGTCCCTCTCATTCTTCTTCATCAACATGTGTCCCCTTCTTCATGTCTCTTCTACATCAACATGTGTCCCCTCTTCTTCATGTCTCTTCTACATCAACATGTGTCCCCCTCTTCTCCATGTCTCTTCTACATCAACATGTGTCCCCTCTTCTCCATGTCTCTTCTACATCAACATGTGTCCCCTCTTCTTCATGTCTCTTCTACATCAACATGTGTCCCCTCTTCTTCATGTCTCTTCTACATCAACATGTGTCCCCTCTTCCTCATGTCTCTTCTACATCAACATGTGTCCCCTCTTCTTCATGTCTCTTCTACATCAACATGTGTCCCCTCTTCTTCATGTCTCTTCTACATCAACATGTGTCCCCTACTTCTTCTCATGTCTCTTCTACATCAACATGTGTCCCCTCTTCTCCATGTTCCTCTTCTACATCAACATGTGTCCCCTCTTCTTCATGTCTCTTCTTCATCAAACATGTTGTCTCCCTCTTCTTTCATGTCTCTTTCTTCCTACTCAACATGTGTCCCCTCTTCTTCAATGTCTCTTCTACATCAACCATGTGTCCCCCTCTTCTTTCATGTCTCCTTCTACATCAACATGTGTCCCCCTCTCTTCATGTCTCTCCTTTCTCATGTCCTCTTCTAACAATCAACATGTGGTCCCTCTTCTTTCATGGTCGCTTTCTACATCAAACATGTGTCCCCTCTTCTTCATGCTCCTTCTTCTACATCAACATGTGTTCCCCTCTTCTCCATGTCTCTTCATCATCAACTGTGTCCCCTCTTCTTCATGTCTCTTCTACATCAACATGCTGTCCCCCTCTTCTTCATGTTCTCTTTCTACATCAAACATGTGTCCCCCCCTCTTCCTCCATGTCTCTTCTACATCAACATGTGTCCCCTCTTCTTCATGTCTCTTCTTCATCAACATGTGTCCCCCTCTTCTTGTCTCTTCTACATCAACATGTGTCCCCTCTTCTGTCTCTTCTACATCAACATGTGTCCCCTCTTCTTCATGTCTCTTCTACATCAACATGTGTCCCCTCTTCTTCATGTCTCTTCTACATCAACATGTGTCCCCTCTTCTTCATGTCTCTTCTTCATCAACATGTGTCCCCTCTTCTTCATGTCTCTTCTACATCAACATGTGTCCCCTCTTCTTCATGTCTCTCTCTACATCAACATGTGTCCCCTCTGTGGAAAGAGACTCTGAAAGTTTCAGGAACAAAGATTCTCTCTCTTTTTGTCCTGATCCATTTCTATAAAAACCTGTCTGAAAATTAGCTGATCAGATTTTGGCCACTTTATGATGTCATAATGTTGTTTGGCTTGTGTAACCATTAGCCAATCAGCAACCAAGGTAACCCCCCCCCCCCCCCCCCTTATCACCTGAATCTCCTCCTAGAGCACCATTGTGTTCTTTGTAACCAAATATCTCTCAGAGGGGCGTGGGGAGGGGCTCCTTATTTTCATCTAAAGTAACAGACAGAGAATCAGCACTTTGGAAACAGGGCTGAAACAGAGGGGATTATGGGTAATGCTACAATGATCTGTTTGGTGTTTGGAGCCAATCAGAGACAGGTTTTGTATGTATCTGAGACCTGTAATATATTGATGAAAAACAGTATAATGGGGGACCTTTAAGATCTCCATAACTTTCACTCAATATCTGCTACTACTGCTACTGGAATTGTCCGCCCCTCTTCCAATGTCCTCATCCTCTCATTCTCTTTCCCCGAACTCATGCAGATCTGAACGAGTGCCGCTCCAAACCGGGCATCTGTAAGAACGGCCGCTGTGTGAACACGGTGGGGAGTTACCGCTGCGAGTGCAACGACGGCTTCGAGTCCAGCGTCACTGGAACTGAATGCATTGGTAAGATCCGGTGAAAAGCTTGTTGTTACCAGAGGTGGGAAGTAGTGGAGTACAAATACTTTGTTACTGTACTTAAGAAAATTATTCTGATATCAGTACTTTACTCCACTACTTATTTTTCTGACGACTTTTTACTTCTACTTCTTACATGTTGAACTCAAATATCTGTACTTTCTACTTCTTACATGTTGAACACAAATACCTGTACTTTCTATTTCTTACATGTTGAACTCAAATACCTGTACTTTCTACTTCTTACATGTTGAACTCCAATACCTGTACTTTCTACTTCTCTCATTTTCCAAACAGCTGGTTCCTTTAGTCTGAATGTGTGTTTGATGCGTGATCATTATTCTTTAGAGTCATTGCGTGCCTATTGATTTGAACACGATCCGTGTATCCATCATTTCCTGGTCTTCTCTAAAGAAGAGGGACCAATGGAAACGTTGTCATGTTGCCGTTGTTCAGCATGGAAACATTCATTAGCTAACAATGACATTATTGTTCTATTAATATAAAGGGAGGTCAGGTACTCTTTAAAGCAGCTGCTAGTTATGGGTACTTTTTACTGAAGTACATTTCAAAGCCTCTTTACTTTTACTTGAGTAAAGAAGTTTAGTCAGTACTTCTACTTTCACCAGAGTATTTTAAACACAAGTATCTGTACTTCTACTTGAGTAAAGAATGTGCGTACTTTTGCGATCTCTGGTTGTTACACATAATTTATAAGTCAAAAGTCAGTCAACTTTATTGTCAATGTTCCAGTTTGTGTGTACAGGCGGAGAGATCGAAATACTATATAAGATATAAAAATATGCGTGCAAATATGTGTAAATATATATACTCAGTCAAACACACATTTTTACAAGTGCACACATTAAGACCTAGAGAAAAATACAACAATCAATATATACAAAATAACAGTCACTTCAATATTTTGAGAAAGTACATTAGTGCAGATTGTCGAATGTGCAAAAATAAATATTATTGCAATATTGTCCATAGCAGCGTAAAAAGTGTCTGATGCTGGATTTGAGTGTCTGAGTGTGTGGGGGAGTTATAGTCCAGTGGGGGCAGGGGGGGGATGGAGGGGTAAGTGGTATTTATTACATTTTCCATGCTATAAAGAATTAACTTTTGTATTATTAACATACTGTCTTCCCTTCTATGTCCTGTCTTCGTGGCCTGCAGACAACAGAAAGGGCTTCTGCTTCACGGAGGTTCTGCAGATCATGTGCCAGCAGTCGGCCACCAACAGGAACAGTGTCACTAAGTCTGAGTGCTGCTGCAACACAGGGAGGGGCTGGGGGTCTCAGTGCGAGCTGTGCCCGCTGCCCGGCACCATGCAGTACAAGAGGATGTGCCCGCTCGGACCCGGATACACCACCGACGGCAGAGGTGAGGGGCACCACCGTGGTACACACTGATCTGAACAAAACCAAATCTCCATATTATTTCTGCTTCTTTATTTACCCATTTCAAGATTCAAAGGTTTTATTGTCATATGCACAAAGCGACAGTTTAGAAATGGTAATGAAATTCTTCTGACCTGAGCTCCTCCAACAATATATAATAAAATACAAAAATACTAACTAAAAAGTAGTGCAAAAAGTCTATATACATGTCAATAGAATATGGGATTAAATAATGTAAATGAAGACTAAATTAAATACGGTTTATTGCGGTTTATATATTCACCACAACAATCGTTTCTTTTTGTATTGTTAAAAGCTGCTTTTTCAGTTTTTCTTTTCTAGTCAAGTACAGTTGCGCAAACAAACTAGTTCAAAATAGAAGGAAAAATAGAAGGAAAAAATAGCTTTTTGGCAAACGGAAATAAATCAGAGCCTTCACTGTATGGGTTCATTTGGTTTTTGTGCCACAGATAAAATAATATGCAGCAGGTAAGCCTTTCTCTTTTCCATTCAGTAGCTCCATCATTGCTCCTATCATGTTAAACAGTGGGTCTAGTGCAGTGCTTCTCAAAGTGTGGTCCGTGAGCGCCCCCTGGTGGTCCGCGAGTATATTGGTACAATTTCACATTTTAAATAAATAAATACATTTAAGTTTTCCGCACTCTCGCGGGAATATTTCCGCAATGGAGGGAGGTTAAGTTTCACTTTCGATTGCATGATATAGCCCAGCGCAACACCTTCATCACACATGTTGCCACTTGTTTGTACCATTTTCAGGCGTTTTGTAATCTGTTCTAGAAAAACGATGTGTTTTTTGATATTTGTGGAGTTAGGTGGTCCGCGAGTGTTTTTTTATTGGTTAAGTGGTCCTTGGTATGAAAAAGTTTGAGAAACACTGCTCTAGTGGTAAATCATAATGCAAGTAATTCTGCATGACCGCAATATTACGATAACAAAATACAATGCATTCAAATACATGAACCTGTGAAAGGGAACATAAATTAGGGTACATTAAGTTGAATGCAGCTACATGAAAAATGGTTGATACTATGTTAAAGAAACAAGATTGTAGCTCTTAAAGTGTCAGTGAATAACTTTCTTTTTATCTATTTATAATCTTTTTATTGTCATTATTGTAAACATTCAGACATAGCATACACCGTGACCCGCATACGTACTCAAATGTGTGCAGAATAGTTACTACGCATATAACATACATCCCTCCATGGGTGACAATAATCTCACTTAAATCATGTAGCAAGATATCTATGTATATCTCAGCTTACACACCAATTACTTAAATAAAAAAAGAGAATTAATAAGAATGATAATCATAATGGCCTGAGGTGTGGCCTTATTACAATGAGTACCTTTCCTATCCCTTTCTCTAACGTCTCTGTACCTCAGACATCAACGAGTGCACGGTGATGCCAGATCTGTGTCGTAACGGTCAGTGCATCAACGCCATCGGATCCTTCCGCTGTCACTGCAACGTGGGATACAAAACCGACTACACATCCACCTCCTGCATCGGTACGAGCCACATCTTACGATCAGTCACTTTGGTTTCAAATGCATCTGGTTTGGTTTGACACATACTGAATATTTCCCCCTGTTCGTATTTTCCAGATATGGACGAGTGTGCTCTGTCTCCGAAGCCCTGTAACTTCCTGTGTAAGAACACAGAGGGCAGCTACCTGTGCTCCTGCCCCCGAGGATACAGCATGCAGCCGGACGGGAAGACCTGCAAAGGTAGGAGGACTCTGGGTGTGTGTGTGTTGACTGTTTAGAGCAGGGGTGTCCAAACTTTTTTCACAGAGGGCCACATACAGACAAATATACGAAGGGCTGGGCCACTCACTAGAGGCGAGGTATACTGCCTCATAAGTTCAGTTATAAGTTGGAAAAGTCAATCAAATACAGGGTTAGGGTTAGAAGAAAAGATTATTTGCACAATTGGAAAAGATGATATTAAAATAACCTGTAAATTATTCTTGATACTTGAAAATGCTTTAAGGTTTCATTTATTTTGTTGGCAGCTCATCCCTTAAAGCAGAAGCTTCAGATTGCTTATAATAAGAGGAAATAGGAAGGGTGTATTTCAAGGTTGTATGTAAATAAGTCATTGGCCTTTTTTCTTATCAACGAAGATTTGTTAGAAAATATTTCCAACTTTAATTGAGTGAATGTATTTGAAAAGTGGGCTTATTAATACATGAATACTACTGTGTAATATATTTGTATATATATATTTAAGAAGTACAATATAAGACAAGTACAAGTTTCATTTGTGGGTCGTATTCCATTATACTTTTTTAATTTGCTGAGGGCCGATTCAAAATGATCCGCGAGCCACATTTGGCCCCCGGGCCGTAGTTTGGACACCGCTGCTTGAGAGGCTGGCCAGGCACAGAGGAAAGATGCATTCAACATCAGGCTTTTTAACAGACTTACTTTGCCATCAGCAACTTCAACTCTTTTCAAGGTTCAAGGCTTTTATTGTCATGTGTGCAAAGCTACAGTGTAGATATATCAATGAACATATTAGGTCACAGGCTCCTCCAACAGTGCAACACAATAACATAGATAAAATAGTGCAAGGAGAGTCTATATACAAGTAATTGGAATATGATATAATAGATTGCAAACAGATGAATGTTATGGATGTTCTTTCAAAAGCTCAGGTGTTTAACATTATATTCATTATTGAATACAACAGCATATTCTAATATACACAATCTTTCCTACTTAATACTCAATATTGTTGCCCTTAACACTCTGTTCTACTGGGAGCTGTATGTTCATAATAATGTGTGATATTGCTCTCATCATTTCTATAAACAAGCTTTATCGCTTTTTAGCCTCGTTTTTTGGTTTTGACAGATATTAAGTGTTTTCTTGTTTCCTTCCCAGATATTGATGAATGTTCGTCTAAGCAACATAACTGCCAGTTCCTGTGTGTGAACACCATCGGAGGCTTCACCTGCAAGTGCCCCCCCGGCTTCACCCAGCACCAGACGGCCTGCATCGGTGAGTGCATCAGTGATGGCCTGCACTGAAATAACGTCTAAAGAGGGACAGATGTAGCATCAATAATGTGTTTTTGTCCCCCTGTTTGCAGACAACAATGAGTGCTCTGCTCAGAACACGGCGTGTGGAACCAGAGCTGCCTGCGTCAACACGCCCGGCAGCTTCAACTGTGAATGCTCTAAAGGTTTCTCCCTGGACGGCACCGGCGTGGAGTGTGAGGGTGAGTACACGCTGAAGGAAGATCTGCCACACAAGGTCCTTTTTTGTTCTTCTACATGTATCTTTTTTGTGTTGTCAATAAACAACTTATAGCTGTGTGAAAGTAGACGTTTGGTAACGCGAGACCACGGTATACAAGCTTGGCCAAAATAGATCCCATTGACAAAAAACTAAACAAACTCAAATATATATGAAAGGAATTACATAACTGAAATATAAGAGAATGTTGATCGGGCAATCACACAGACAATCAATGAAGACAATCACCTTTTATCACAACATTAAATTCAACCAGTCTCGTCTGCACATAGCAAAAAAAGTCCTGTCAATTTTCCTAAGAAGGAATACAATTAATAAAAGAGAGAATAGGATAAGTGTTATAAAACGTATTGGAGCAACCCCTTATATTGTAATTCATGTTCTCTTAAGCAGTGGTTCCCAACCTGGGGGGGCGCCAAAGATCGCAGGGGGGGCCAGGCCTCAGATGATTTGAGGCCAAATATCATATTTAGAATTATTTATTTTTTTACATATAATTGTAATTGTAACGCAATACATGATTGTCACTAAAAGCCTTGTCTCTACATTACAATAAAACGTAAAAAATAATTGATTAATTCATTTGAATAAAAATTCAAGTTAGTATTAAAGGCATACAAAGACAGAAATGTATAATTCTTTCTTTAATAGAAATGTTTCTTCTGCCCGTAAAGTGTCCAAACCAGGCTTTTCTGGATAAGTGCATTTTTAAAACGGTCATTGTCCATGCCGGTTTCAGTTGGATTATTTGTCACAGTTGCTCCGATCAGATCGGTCTCCTCCATTTTGTAGATTATTTACGACTTTTGAATCCACATAAACACATCGGCAAAATCAAGCTTACTTTGAGCATGTGTTTTAAACAGTTTAATCCCTTTGTGAATTGTTTCCACTTTCCGCCGTCCTTTAATTTCTTCATACAGCGGGAATCCAAATGAATTAATCCTGAGTCCAATAACCATCAAAGTCACTCCATAGTGCTCCTTAATTACGCTTTCATCCTCCTTTAACAAAATACTTCACATTCATCCAGTTTGTGACAGTAGTTGTAGCATTTTTGAGACTTTTAAACTTTAATTAGCGCTGTTGCGCCCCCCCCCCCCCCCCCCCCACGAGAGATTAAAAGTGTATTTTCATTTTGCTCAGATGTGGATGAGTGTGGCAGTAACCACCGCTGCCAGCACGGCTGTCAGAACATGATGGGAGGTTTCCGCTGCGGCTGTCCTCAGGGCTACGTGCAGCACTACCAGTGGAACCAGTGCGTCGGTGAGTTACACTGATGCATTCTGGGAGTTTGTCCTGTGGATAAAGGACCTGGGGCTCAAGGCTTATTATAAGACTGCAGCAATATGTTAAGTTATAAATTGTTCCATAATGTATGTACAAATATGATGTCTCCTTAAGTTATTAGTGTAAAGTGATTAAGGAAAATTCTTATCTTTGAGGAATAATGTAATAACCATTTCTCAAAATATATATCTTGATTGATCTGGTTTTATCTAACACTTAATTAGTTTAAAAATCGACATTTGAATCAATTCACAACTTGATTCTTGATACAAAGGATTTGCGATATATATTCGATCGACAGTTATCCCACAGAAAAAGTAAAGTAATCGGAAACATGTTGTGATACCAGTATTTGTATGATTAATTTTTTTAAGTGGCAAGTAATGACAAATATGAAAAAGGCCTCTTGCATAAGCCTATCAATTTGATTTATGCTGTATGGAGAATTAAATACTTGAACTCACTTATCTTGAATGGAAGAATAACACCATATTTTTCTCGTACACATTCTCATCTTCTGTCTCTGCACTTTTCCCCCTTCAGATGAGAACGAGTGTCAGGGAGCATCGGTGTGTGGCTCCGCCTCCTGCTACAACACACTGGGCAGCTTTAAGTGTGTGTGTCCCTCCGGCTTTGACTTCGAGCAGGGCGGCAGCGGCTGCCAGGACGTGAACGAGTGCAGCGGCAGCAGCTCCAACCCCTGCATCTACGGCTGCTCCAACACCGACGGAGGGTATCAGTGCGGCTGCCCCGGGGGCTTCTACAGGGCCGGACAGGGGTAAGAGGACACATATGATACGTAATAATAAGATAGGAGACGATGTGGTACAATACGATATACCATGGTATCATAAAATACGATCTGAGATTATACGATACAAAACGATAACATGCTATAGCATACGTTACGATATGATACCAGGCCATACGATACAAGGCGATGCGATACAATATGATACAATACGATACCAAACTATGCAATTCAATACAATAGTATACTGTATGGGACGATACAATAAGAGATGATACAAAACGATACGATACAATGAGATGCGATACAGTACGATACTATCAGTGCTTCTTAAAGTGTGGTCCGCGGACCACTGGTGGTCCGTGAGCGCCCCCTAGTGGTCCGTGAGTATATTGGTAAAATTTCACATTTGAAATAAATAAATACATTTAAGTTTTCCGCACTCTCGCGGGAATATCTCCGCAATGGAGGGAGGTTAAGTTTCACTTTCAATTGCATGATATAGCCCAGCGCAACACCTTCATCACACATGTTGCCACTTGTTTGTACCATTTTCAAGTGATTTGTAATCTGTTCTAGAAAAACGATGTGTCTTTTTATATTTGTGGAGTTAGGTGGTCCACGAGTGTTTTTTTATTGGTTAAGTGGTCCTTGGTATGAAAAAGTTTGAGAAACACTGCTATACGTTACGGTACAATGCAGTGCTGAGTTATTGCCAATTCATTTTCAATAAGTTTAAGATACGTTATGAGACTATACGACACAAAGCGATACCATACCATATGAAACTATAGGATACGAGCGATACCAAACCAAAACAATATGAGGCGATGCTATACAAAGTGATACAATACAATAGGAAACAATGCGATACAATACCATATGAGATGATACAAAGTGATACGATACAATAGTATACAATACAATACGAGGCGGTATGATACAAAACTATACGATACTATGCGATACTACAGTAGGTGATACTATGATATGATAGTATGCAATATGATACAACAAAACGATACGATACAATAGGAAGCAATGCCATACAATACGAGGCAATGCTATACAAATTGATACAATACAATACAAGGCGGTATTATACAAAACTTTACGATGCGATGCAATATGATAGTATGTAATATGATACGATATGATACTACAATGAGATGTGATACAATAAGATACAATGCAATACAGTACGTTGCAATAGGTTATGGTATGCTGAGAGTAGTGATGAATTAATTTAAAATGTATTTCCTTCCCTGTGACTAAACATCATCTCATTGTTTCTTCCAGTCACTGTATGAGCGGCTCAGGTTTCCCGGGACATGTCACGGAGGGCGATGACGAGGACAGTCTGTCTCCCGAGGCGTGCTACGAGTGTAAGATCAACGGAGCAGGAGCAGGAGGAGGAGCCAAGAACGGGCGCCACAGACGCCACACTGACGGAAACGAACTCAGCGAGGTACGTGTTGACAAACTGCCTATGATTTTATTAAGAATTTAAATACACCATATTTTACACATGAACCCGCACAATATCCTGTAAAATGTAACACTGTATTATTGCAACATTTACATAAGTTGAAAATCTTCTTCCAGCTTTTGGTCCTTATTTATTTTCACTTTTTACGATTGACTTTTGTCCATACATGTAGTCTGTTTAAAATAAATGGTTTTACATACAGTACAAACAACAAACAAAGAAACGTGCCGTATCATATGAATTAAACCATTAGATTTATTTTTTTCTTATGTGAAAAAATGTGTACATTAAAAAGAATGTATAATTAAAATAAAATAATAATAAAAAATTCAATGAAAAATCACAATTACAATTGAAAGAAAAAATTAAATAAACAAAATGAAAACACCATTCTTTAATATAAAAATAATCATATTAAGGGAGATTAACTTGGTTGGTTACGTATTACTAAGTAAAATGTTGTATTTATACATGGATTGCCAACTCATTTGTACATGTCTTATTCACTCATTGTTAATATATTTATTTGTGGATGTCATTGTTTGTATTTGTAAAAAATGAAAAACTCAATAAAGTATAATTAGAGAAATATAAAGGTACTTTTGTTTTGTAAGACACTGTGAATTGCCTTGTTGTTAAAAGTAACTCATAAATAAACATACATAAACGTAAAAAAATATACAATAATATTAATAATTAATGTTTCTCTGTCCTCATCCTCCAGGAGCCAGAAGTGAGCATGGCCAGCATCGACACGCAGGGCCCGATCCCCATGAACCTCACTCTGTCCTCGCTGCTCAACAAGGAGCCTCTGCTGGAGCTCCTGCCGGCCCTGGAGCCTCTGGAGCACCACGTCCGCTACGTCATCACTCACGGGAACACCAACGAACACTTCCGCCTGCTGGAGCGACGCGACGGCAAGAGTGTGCTCCGGCTCGCCAAGAGGGCGCCCCCCGCGGGATCCTACCAGCTGGAGATCGCCAGCCTGAGGCTCTTCGGACCCCGCAGACTCCACCAGCTGGAGGAGCAGCACGACACTGACTACCTACGAGGGGAGATAGGAGACGCCCTGCGCATCAAGCTCCTCATCCACCTGCACTGAGCCCAGAGTGCGCTCACCATCCTGTCCTGGACTGATTCCTAAAAGCCTCTAACCTTCCCTTCCACCCCTTTTTCTCCGATAACTCCTCCCCCCTGCAGGAGCACCCCCACCTGCATCAAGGGCTACGAAAGACTGAGTCAATCAGCCCAACTCTACCACCACTTTGTTACTGTTTTTGTTATTATATGTTCATGTTTTATGACTACACTTCCTCATGCGCCCCTCCACTTGTAGTTGACCCAGCACTCCACTGAGAACCGGTGGAGGAGAAAGCAGAGAGGTGATCAGTGTTTGGACCGTAGCACCCTGATAGAGACAAAATAATGGTTAAAAAGTCCATGAAGCACTTTTGTACACAAGCAGTACAAGAAAATAAGTGCAGAGAGCAGCCAAAAACGGTCAAAATGCCAAAATTATAAGTATAAGGGGTGGTCCAAGGACTTTCTCACCTCTCTGTGATCTTGGTAAAAATAATTCACAACACTGGGGAACAATGTTCGTCACGTCCGCCCCTTTCAGTATTGTAGTGTGTCATTTAATGTATTTGTGCTGTTTGAAAAATGTTAACACGAAGGACTGCAACATTTACACAGCATTTCAGGTTCTTCAGTCCATAGCAGGTCTGTTTTATAGCCGTATGAAAACCCACTTTCAGCGAGCTACTCTTGACGTAGCCGACTTTTGTCAAGCAGGGATTAGCGTGTTTGCGTGTGTGTGCGGTCATGTTTGGTTACCTCAGTGCTTCTCAGCCAGTGCGGACACCGTGCTGCGATGCAGAATTTGAAACAAAAAAGGGTGCTAGTGTCGCTCAGGATCCATCGTGAGCAGGGAATAAACACCAGTTAGTAGCTCACAGAGAAAAAGATAGATCAGGTCATGTTTGTGTTTATCTCGTAGGGATTAAGACTTCAGGAGCACTGATTTTGGACCTGAGAGACAGCTTTTTCTTTAAGGCCAGAGTATTTTCCCCTTGTTGATAGCTTCTCCCGGTTCTGCATTTAAAAAAACTCCTAAACATAAAAGCTACAGGAGAATAGAGTGGTGCAGGAATGAGTCCTTCAAACCAGGAAATGAGTCCGCATTTTACAACGTTTGCTTCCCTCGTGATTTTGGTCAGATGCTTAGTTAACAAAATCTAAAGAGATGTTCACATTTTGTTGTACAACATAAAATAGGTCAGTAAATACCCAATTGGTGAATATCTGAAGCGTATATGTAGCTTAAATGGGAACTAAACGTCAACACGCCGAACATTAGCCGCCGTTAGCATAGCGGTGATGACGTTCTGTAGCTTGTTTTAGCCTAACATTAGCTTTTTACTTCTGGCTTATGACCATTTTAATTAAATACAATAGGTGTTTAAATATGGAGGGTGTCATCACGCCAAACATTAGCCGCAGTTAGCTTAGCGGTGGTTACGGGAAGTGATGTTACCCTGCTGTAGCTTGTTTTAGCCTAACATTAGCTTCGTACCTTTGAAATTAATAAAACACGTGTTATGGAGAGTACGAAACGTGTAGTGTCCACTGTTCTTATTTGCTGGGATATTCCAAAATTGTTAGCCGACAAGATAAGTCTTAACTGCACCACTCTATAGAGCAGAACTCGATTATAAGTGGACTTATTTTACTTTACCGTGAGCTTTCTTAACCTTGTTTACAACACAGCTGACTGCAGCCTCAAAGACCCATGACATGTTAACCTAAACTGTAACTAAAGGTAGTGTTTTACAGCGTAAGGGCACGCACACAGGTAAACACCAAACCTCATAAAGAAACCAAATATCAAGCAGGTCATCTTTCATTTCTCATGATTTGTTTTTCTCTCGAGGAGGAAAAAGGTGCTAGATAATACCATCTCGTACTCTGTACAAAGTGCAGTCTTGAATCTGGATTGCAAAAAGACTTATTCTTTTTTTAGGATTTATTGTTGTGTATGTCTGTCTTTTGTATTGTCTCAATGCTGAAAAAACAATATTATCAAACTTGCTTCTTGAAAATTAAATTGTATATTTTTAAGTAAAATGTAGATGTTTTTGTTTTCCAATGTCAAGGCTGCCAAACCAAATACTCACAGTAAGATGAAGGCCTTTTAAGTGTGTTGACTTTTTTTGTTGAGAAACAAAAACTGTCTGTATTGTTTGAAACCACTGTCAATCAGCCACCACCAAGGTTACATGTAAAACGGACTTAATAACAATAAACATTCCCATCATTTATTATCTCATACAAGCTTACACTGTCTGTACAATGCCATAATATCTCCATTTAGGATCTATGGTGCTAAATCTTTACAGTCAATGTTGCTGCACTGCCCCACAGCCTTTAATGTTTGTAATACATAACCATGTTTCTAACCTGGGAACCCTTTGTATACTTTGAATCGTTAATGTCAGTTAGTAATTCTTTTATTTACCACTATGTTTAAAAAAAAGGCATTGTGTTACGTGTGCTTCTCAGCTTCAGTGTGACTTGAAACAATACTGTCATCTCCATCTGTTTGCATTTAAAAATCTGTGTTTTATAGAAAATTAAGAAGACTGTTTCTGCTCGAATGTTCACCAAAAAGCTGAAATGACAATCATGCAGTCACATCACGCCTACCAACTGACAATCAATAAATCAATCATGGAACATTTTTTAATATCCTGAATGTGCAAAAACCAAAGATGTATAACACCAAATGGCAGTCTGTAAAATTAGAGTGATTCACATATTGTAAACTTTTGTCCAGTGACATTAACGGCAATAAAGTATTGTGGGTTATATTTTTAAGTGTTGTGTCCAGAGTTATTCTTCTTTTTTTTCCTAAGATGTTTCCATCCATCCATCGTCAAACTGCTGACCCGGAGTCAGGTTGCGGGGGAAAGCAGACCCAGCAAAGGTTCCCAAACTTCCTTTTCCCTGGCATCATCCACCAGCTCTGACTGGGGGATTCAAATAATAGCGTGGAGATATTTGGTGCATTCCAGTTGTACTGGGAAGTGGGAATATCTGAGTTCCTAGTCGGAAATTTCAACTGGAACGCCCCCTGAGGTCGGACTTCCTATTTGGAAACTGAGATTCTATGCCATACCCGAGATCATCATCCAAAATGGTTTCAAAGGGCCACTTTTATTGGGTTAGGGTAGAACTGTCCTTCTCATTCTCTGAAGTTGATGGGGTAAGAAGTTACATTAGGAAAGTGGACAACAGTAACATCTGTTAGAAATTACTAACGAGGTCAAGTTTTGGTCAAGGTAGTAATAGAGTGGCCATAGTGATAACATCAACATGGACACCTGTAGGAAACGAGACCATGGACACTTGTAAGGAGACATATGCAAAGAAGGGTTACAGAGAAATAATCAGAGGTGGATGACCATCCTTTACCTAGGTCGACCATTGAGAAACAAGGATACTTCTTCTATTTAAAGGCTAATAGAGTGCCACAGTGACGCATCCTAAAACCCGGAAGTAAGCTGCACATGGGTTCCTTCAACAAAAAAGCAATGTAATTTCTCCATAGGATTTTGGAAAATAGCTGGAAATAAGGTCTGTGGTTGACACACATTTAAGAGACGGATCACGTTTTGTTCAGTCGGTTAATATCTGTGGAGGAAACTTCTGTGTAGCAATGCAGTGGGAGTCACCGACTCATGAAGGAGACACGGGACGAGCAGGAGTTCTGATGTCAAACACTGAGATTTAATACAAGTATCGGCCGGAGAAATTCACATCACAAGTCACACTGCAGTCAAAGGTTCTGACTGTAAGGGTGGGTTGCCATGTCAAATCTGATCAGCCTCGCATCTTGGTAGACCCTTTAACTAGTTTACAGAGAGTCAAATCCACATATTGGGGATGGGGCGTAAACACCTGGAGACACAGGAGATGTCTCTCACATCTGTGGTGCTTAGAAGCCAGCGTTCTCACAGTCGTAAAACCCCCCCCTGTGCCCGCTAGGTCAGGCCATAAAACCTGGTAGTATCAACATACGACTGCATTATCACATTCCTTACGGGAGATTAGAAGTAGGGTTGGTCGTAAATGTCAACACACAGAATAAGTTAAATATCTAGGACAATATCCACATGTCTACCCTACTTTTTGAATTTTCTAATTGTACATCTATAGATTTATGATTAGAAAATTATAAAAGTAGGGTAGACATGTGGATATTATCCAACTGAACAAAACGTGATCCATCTCTTAAATGTGTCTCAACCACAGAATCAGTACATCTTAAAATCAGCTCTGAGACCTTCAGCATGAAGACAATATAAGAAAGGAAACTAGAGTTAAAAGCTCTTTACAGTGACATCCAGTGGTTTATTAGATCAAAACAAAATGAAATAATATGTAATTCAGAATGATTGTAAAATCTTCCACTCATGATGTGAAACATGATGACAGATGTAGACGTTGTTGATCAGTGGAGTCTGATGGAGGCAGAAGTGTTGCTCAAACTCCATCAAGAGGTCTGATGTTTTCTCAGTTCACTGTACCATCATCTACATCATACCTGTGGAAAATAATAATAATAGATTTAATTTGTTAGCGCTTTTACAGGTGCTCAAAGACGCTTTACAGATATAGTGAAGATAAAATAAAATAGAGGAACAACAAATAAATATATAGTTAAAGTTAAAGTCAAATAATACAAAACAATCACACATTAAAAGCCAGATTGAAGAGGTGAGTTTTTGTAAGTTTTTTGAAGGTGGTGAGGTCAGTGCAGTCTCTGATGGGTTGTGGGAGTGAGTTCCAGAGGGAGGGGGCAGCGACAGAGAAGGCTCTGTCCCCCCAGGTCCGGTGATTGGTGCGGGTGGGGATGGATAGGAGGTTGGCTTCTGATGAGCGGAGGCAGCGGGAAGGGGTGTGGTGGCAGCAGGTCTGTGAGGTAGGGGGGGCCTGATTGTTGAGGGCTTTGTGAGTAATCAGGAGGACTTTGAAGTTGATTCTTTGACGGACAGGGAGCCTGTGGAGGTTCTGGAGGACGGGAGTGATGTGGTCTCGGGAGCGGGTGTGGGTGAGGAGGCGGGCAGCAGAGTTCTGGATATGTTGGAGTTTATTGAGGAGGTTGGATGGTATGCCGTAGAAGATGCTATTGCAGTAGTCGAGTCGTGATGTGATGAATGCATGAATCAGGGTTTCAGCAGCAGAGGAGGAGAGTGATGGGCGGAGACGGGCAATGTTTTTGAGGTGGAAAAAGGCAGTCCTGGTGATGTGATTAATGTGGTGGTTGAATTTGAGCTGACTGTCGAAGATGACTCCGAGGTAAAAAACAACAAAAAAAACAAAAACAAAAAACAAAGTAAAACACAGTTCGCAGTTGAGTCAGCAGACCCTGAACGCACCATCAGTTACCGTCTGATCTGATTTAATCTACTGACTTCTGGACAGTTTGCTTAGAAACTAGATTGTATCCTGCACATTATTCACAGTAACATACACATTGTTTTCTAATACAACAAAAACTATTAGCAATGCTAAAGCACTAGTGTTAAAGTGGGGAAATCCTCTATGTGATGTAATTCAGGGGAATCAGTCCTTAATCTGAATTCATCATGTTCAGTTGTTACTGGTTCAAAGAGGTGTTGATTCAGATCTATGGTCTCTTTGGAGGCTGTAGTTTGTGTCTGTGTTTATCAGTTTATAATGAAGAGAGAGTAAAAACAGTTCAGTATTTTGTTGTAAAAACTCACATTGATTTCATCCATCTGTGTTTGCTTCCATTCATCCCTTCTCTCTGTAATCCATTCATCCCTTCTCTCTGTAATCCATTCATCCCTTCTCTCTGTAATCCATTCATCCCTTCTCTCTGTAATCCATTCATCCCTTCTCTCTGTAATCCATTCATCCCTTCTCTCTGTAATCCATTCATCCCGTCTCTCTGTAATCCATTCATCCCTTCTCTCTGTAATCCATTCATCCCTTCTCTCTGTAATCCATTCATCCCTTCTCTCTGTAATCCATTCATCCCTTCTCTCTCTAAATCCCTTAATACATTCATCCCTTCTCTCTGTAATCCATTGATCCCTTCAACCCTTCGACTCTTCATCCCTCCCTCCCTATATCCATCTTTCCCTAAATCCCTTCATCCCACCCCCTCATCCCTTCAAAACTTTCATCCCTAATTCCCTTCATCCTTTTATCCCTCATTAGGCGCGTTCACACCGGAGTTTTCCCCGTACTTTTCCCATTTAGTTCCGTTAGTACCCCTTATGTTGCGTTCACACCAAAAGAGAACTTAGTGCCAGGAACTTTTACCCCCATTTTTATTGCCTGCTGAGAGGTGGTACCAAAAAAGTACCAAAAAGTACCAATTTCTATTGGCTGGGCGAATTGCAAACCACAGCCCGTAAAACTCTGACAAGTTTTGTGAAGCCGCCATTGTATTTGTGGCATTAGCATTATTAGCATTAGCCCCGCGCACCAACAGAGAGAGAATAACTTATGGCAACACAAAAGAAAACATGGGGAGCGGTGGAGATGAGGAGGTGTCGGCGTTCTGGCGATTTACTCGGAAGGCTTCAGTAGAAGCTGCTGGGACTCCCAGCAGCTTCTACTGAAGCCAGTCCCCAACTCCGGGGACTTCCGGCCGGGGACTTCGGGTGGCAGTATACGCCGTGAAGTTGTTTTGCGGCCTGCCAGTAAACCCAAAGCAGAAGAAGACGAAGTGACGTCAGCGGTATCATTTGCGTAATCTTCCCTCAGGGAAAAGTACATCCGGTGGTGAACGCGATTGGTACTTAGTGCCTGGGGGTTACTAAGTGCCGGCACTAAGTACGGCAAGTACTTGGTGTGAAAGCGGCTAATATACCTACATCCCTTCAACCACCCCTCAATTCTTTGAAAACCCCTCCCTATATCCATCCCTCCTTACATCCCTTCATCTCTTAATCCCTCTCTCTGTACATCTCTTCATCCTCTCTCCCAGTCTCCCCTCATCTCTTTCTATTTAATCTGGTTTAGATTGTTACGACACTGTTTGATCTGATTCAATTGTTTACTGTCAAAACGTTTGTCTTCTTATCCATAAAACTTACAATGTTTTCATCCGTCTGAGGTCTCTGTCCTGAAGAGGCCAGAGAGCATCAATGTAATCTTCCATAGTTAAAATCCATGTTTCTCAAAAGCTTGTTTGTAAAGTATAATGTGTGAATGTCCTCACCTTGAGTCCTCGTCCGTCAGATGACAGGCGCATTGATTATTATGAGTGCTGCAACACCCACTATCACAACGATGATCCACCACCACCAACCTGGAAAAGGAATTACAATCATAACATTTAGAGTTTAATAAAAAAGTACTTTTTGTTGATGATTCAGTTTTTCAGATGTTTGTGTAACGGATTAACAAAACTCAACAAATCTTTAGTAGCTAAACATGTTCTCACCTGAGGACTGAAGGCTGAACGTTATCTACATTTAATCACGTTGAACGCAAATCAGATGTGATGTTATTTCTCGTGAAAATGTATTTCCTCATTTTAAAAAAAGCAGCTTTAAGGCACGGACACACCAGGCCGATTATCGGCGTCGGTGGGCATCAGGCCGACGATGAGCATCGACACGCCCTACTCAGATTGGTGTGTCCCGCACCGTCGGGACTTTTCAGCCGGGCCGATGCCTTTTCGGCCGAAAATCGGGTTTTGGGCCAAAAGGCTGTAAGCAAAATAAATCACTCTGATTTGCTGTTCAGCTAGTGAATCAGTGCATGAGAAGCGAAACGGAAGTGAGGGACCCAAACAAACTATTAAGAAGGCAAATCTGAGATTTCATTTAACTCCAGCTCTCGACACAGCTTCGGGAAAGCCCCATGAGCTTCTCGCTGTAGACTGAAAATGGAACGCACACGCTATTTGTTGTTTGTTTTTATCACGCAGTCTGCTCTTCTTCTCTCAGTTATCTCTCGGTGTCTTCCGGTTGTTGCCTCTTTTGAATGACGAATACACACTACCGCCGCCTGCTGGTAAGGAGAGTTATTGCCACTCACGCATGCGCAGTGCGTACGTGCAACTTGGCTGTCGGCAGTGCGCATGTGCGAGATGGTCAACTCCGTACGGCAACCCAAGTAGGACACTTGACACAGTGGCTTTTGGCAAAGCACAAAAAGAAAACTCGAGAGAGAGGAGTTGTTTTTATTACAACGTGACTTCACTATTATTTAACAACTCTTTTTATTGGGTTCTTTTATTTGGGGTTAAGTACATTGTCAGAATAAGTGAGAAATGAATTTAACTTCTGTTAGACAGCTGAATAACTATTTACTGTGAATGTATGCAAAAATGTATGGCATATAGCTGTCCAATATGGCGGACCATCTCGCACATGCACACTGCAGATAGGGCAGGGCGGCACATCGGGGTCCGTCTGTGTCAGTTCTTTGATTGGTGTGTCCGGGCCTTAAGACAAACCAATTTAAAGTCCTTGATTTAAGATTTGTAATCAATTAATATTCATATATAAATCAATAATCATTTACTTTAATTTAAGACTAGTGTTGTTATAAAAGTGAGTTAATTAAACTAATTTCTATAATGCAACAATAACCTGTTGCATCTTCAGTGATTACAGAAGCTGTCGTAGTGAAACCTGATCTGGAGTCGCTCTCTGTTGTTGCTGCTGTGTCCTCACCTGAACAGATGAAAAAAGATCAACAAATGTTTCACTTGCAAACTGTCTTATGGGTAATTTATATTGTGATGTTATACTTAAACTCCAAATCTGTAAAATAAGTACAAATATATGAGTTAATTATGTTTAAACAGCTGGTTCTCACCTGAGGACTGAAGGCTGAAGGCCTGCACGTTGGAACCATCCTTTACTGAGCAAGTAAACAACTTAGACCTTGGTGTGTAACTAAAATGAGAAGTCGGAAATGTCACAGAAGCAGAGCAGCGGAACTGTGATCTCCTTATATCGTTGTGATCTTTATCCACATCTCGACCCTGAAACAGCCACTTCACTGTGTGTCCACAGTCTCCATATGTCTTCACCGAGCAGCGTAACGTCACCTCATCATTGTCCTGATGTCCAGTCACTGAAGATGGAGATATTGTGAGAGAAAGACAACAAGAGTAACATTAACTTCATCACTGCAATAATAACTATTGTTATGTTTTAGTATTTTGCTCAACAGAGAAAGTTTGGAAACATCATGATGTAAATACTCACTGGTAACAACAGACAGGTAAACTTGAATGTCTGGACCTTCTTGTTCTTCTCCTGAACTGAACTGTCTGCAGGTGTAAAGACCAGCATCCTCTTCTGTGACCTTCTTTACAAGCAGAGAACATTTCTCTGTAACTCTCAGTCTGTCTGATTTAGCATGGTTACCAATCTGCCCACGTCTAACCAGCGCTACTGAGTTTCCTGAATCACTGAAGAGCCAGGTAGTACTCTCACATTCACCCTGATCATGAATCACATAGTTACACGGCAAAGTGGCTTCATCTCCAACTCTGACAGAGAGGAAGAGGACACGCTGTCCAATTGCAGTCCCTGAATAAACAAGAGAGAAATATAAAGAATACAGAGAAATACAAATGTTAATTTAAGATACAACAAAAGTTTCCATATGTGTTTTAAAGTTGCCTTCCCCTCGTTGGAAGACAAACAGACCTCTGTCTTGGTTCAAATGAGATTAGGTAATAAAGTAACATTAATGATGAATAAATTACCTTTTTAAATGTTTCTAAATATATATATATATATATATATATATGTTGTAGGAATCCTTACCTGTAAACTGAAGCAGCAGAATAAGAAGTGAGGACATTTTTATCCGTTTTAATTCGTCCCATCGTGTCTCTTGTATTCGTGTAAATCTCTAGACTGGTCACTGTGACACACTATGTGTCACTTCCTCAAAGTTGCTGCCTCTTATTTCTTCTTATACATTTCTCGGTAATCCGCCTCTCCGCAGTGACTCAGTCAGGATGAGCGCATGTCGCTTCCTGTGGGTTTACTGTAATAACATTCATATAAAAAAAACTAGGGCTGTCAAACGATTACAATTTTTAATCAGATTAATCACAGTTTAAAAATTAATTAATTAATCAATCAATGTTGTGGGAATGGAAAGATAAATGAAAGAAGGCGGATATATCCATTTAACATACAGTATCTATGTTTATTATAACATTTTTCTGCGTGTCAAAATGAAAGACAGCCCACACACCTATCAATCATCAAACCGTGGGGTCTTAATTCATTACAGTGTTGATTTCTATCAACGGGGGAGTACTTCAGGAAAGTCGACAGAGGGGGGGGGGGCGGCGGCGGCTAGTGGAGTACTTCGTGACCACAGAGTGTGAACGTTGTGATCAGCTGTTTTAGCGCAGTTCTCCAGTGAAGGGGGGGAGTCTCCCTCCGCAGCCGGTTGGCGTAGTTTTGGTACAATTCCGTTGTACAGACCGACGTTAACAGCAGCCCTGTCTGTGCACACGGAGACCGACTCTGTCGTCCGGTGATCTTCTGGAAAAGCTTCACAAGTAGCCTACGTCGGTACGCAAATGCGCTTTGTGACACAAGTGACGGTACGCATTTCAGAGAGATTACGCACATAACCTGCGTACCAGTTATGTGTACCCCTGTACTACAGCAAAAGTATTCTCCGTCGGGACTTCCTGCAACAACACCACGCCGTTATCAAAGATGTTCTATTGAGAAGACGATCACTACGTGACAAAAGTTTTCAAAACCGTGGCTACTGAAATCAATCTTACTAACTGCTGTCTGTGCAATTTACTCCGCGCGAGTTGGCAGACTTTATTTTGCTTACTTTAACATCATTTTTCATGGTGGGGCTAAGCCATTTCTTGGTATGGGTGTAGCCTACCCCAGCCATACCCTGGCGCTGCCACTGGTGGCACGTATGGGGCGGGCCATTCTGCACATGCGTTAAATGCGTTAAATATTTTAACGCAATTAATTCAAAAAATTAATTACCGCCGTTAACGTGATAATTTTGACAGCACTAAAAAACACATAACCATATAAGTAGAGAACCACCTGACTCATAGAACAATAAGCAGAGAGAGAGAACCACCTGACTCATAGAACAATAAGCTGAGAGAGAGTACAGATACCAGCAGACGAATGATACCAAATACATTTTGTGAAGTAAGCACGTAAGTTACTTGTAGGGAAATGAGTAATTGCTGTTCTATGGACGTATATTCTGAAAAGGAAAAATGAAACCTATGATAGGGTTTGGGGCCCGTTTACTCAGCTGTTAGGTGATGTTAATGTGTCAAACATGCCAAGAAGTAACAATGGGAATCCATGAGAGCGATCTGGTTGAATGGAAAAGTAAAGTACTTCTTAAACTGCTGTGACTATGTACACTTTTTAGGATAATGTTGCTACTGCCCAATTTTATTTTATTTTTAAATTTCATTTCATTAATGTCTCTTATTTGTATTATATATTTTATATTTCAATTTCATTTAATTTTTGTAATGATGTCCTGTCTTGTCTTTGTCTCTGTTTATCACATCATTTGTTTTATTTTAATGCTTTGTTGTCGTAAGTATTTGTAAGGTATGGTGTGTCTTGTTTAAAATAATGAAAAATGAATAAACATATTGTTTAAAAAAAAGAAGAAGTTACTTGTAATTCACTTCCAGATTAGAAATGACATCTCCTTCCTGTCCAGTCAGACCTTATTTTGAGCTATTTTCCAAAATCCTATGGAGAAATTGCGTCACTGTGGCAACCTTCATCAAACAGTATGATCACTGGGTCTGCTTGGACTTTGACGTAATCACGTTATTTTGCATCGTTCATGTCTGGCTCCAGCGACTTCCTCTGAATCAGTTAGAATTGTCTGTGTGTGTGTGTTGGTAACAAAACTGAGGCAACGTGACAAATAAGTAGCAATCATTTATTTAATTTCCAGTGGAAATAAGGTAGAATAACGTTTTTTTTTCACTGATTCATGACAGTGTTTTTAAAAAACAAAGCAGATCAAGTCAGAAAAAGATGTAAAAACACAAGAAAAACCCAGCTTATCCTCCTTCTAAGACGTGGCTGCATGACTCCGTCAGAAATCCACAGTAAGAGGACAGAAAGATAGCAAAAAGGAGACTCCCCAAACTCGAGTCAGGAATAGAAAAATAAAGCTTTCTCTTGCCTAAAGGTTGCTGTTTGCTTCATCACCAAATGTGGCAGGCTCACCAAAGCAAAGCACACAACCAGTGAACATAAACTTTACTTGCAGTAATAAGAGATTATGGATGTAATATGGCTTCTCAGTTACATACACAGTAACACACAAAATATACACTGACAACATGTTATGGAGACACAAACTACCTGCCTAAAAGGTTCATGAAACTGCAGTGAGTCCCAAAGAAAAATAAACTCTTTCATTTAAAGGGGACATATCATGCCCATTTTCAGGTTCATACATGTATAAGGGGTTTCTACTAGAACATGTTCACATGCTTCAATGTTAAAAAACACATTATTTTCCTCATATCGGCTTCTTTAAAAAACATGTTTTACCCTCTGTCTCAAATGTGCCGTTTTAGCGCCTGTCTCTTTAAGACCAACTCCAGGAAAAGCCTAGTTTGTTCTGATTGGCTAGTGCAACAATTGCAAAGGTTGTCCTGAAATTGTGGGTTGAGGTACTCAGATTGGGGAGGTATATTTTAATGAATCTCCATGTGATATAGGAAGTATAGCAACATCTGAATGTCATGTTTTATAAGCGCAGCTACCCCACAAAATAACATTCTGGTTGTCTTATTTCACTGTTTGTAGAGGTGTAGGCACTCCAGATACTCAAATGTATCTGCATAAGCACTGAACAAGTGAGTTTACCCTTGATATGTCCCCTTTAAGTTCTACTCCTTTTAAATACTGGCAAGCTGTGGAGTTTGGAGACCCTAGCCCTGAGGAGGTGCTGTGACATGCTGGATGGGAACAGTAGGTTCAGGTTATGGCTCAGCTGTGCAGCTCATTATTCCTGTCCTTCATGGTGCAACATCTGGGGGTTTGTCTCGCAGGGAGTCCAGTGGGCTGTGTGCATGTTGTTGTTTAACCAAACCTGTTATTCTTCCTGCAGTAGGGTGACCAGATGATAATGGGTGTAATTCAGGGAACAGGGGAGTTGGGAATGCCCTCCAGAACATGACATTTAGTGTCAAGGAACACTAGTATTAATCATAGTATATTCATTTCCTGCAGACGTTGCAATGACTTTGTTTGGATCATGTAAGGCATCAATGATCTCTGGGTATTTTCCTCCTAAAACGGTACCTTCAGTTGTTGCTCAAATTATTTCGCTGGCACCATGTCAGCGAAGGAAGTTTAATTTCCACCGAAGATTTTCAAGTAAACGTCAGATCTACCGTGCAAGGCTATACAAAACTACGAAAGCCATAATTCATGTGTGAGGGGAAACACCAAAACAAATCCCCAAAGGGTAAGAAGTAACTTAGTAAATGTACTCAAGTACTTAAGTACAATTTGGAGGTCTATTTACTTACATAAGTATTTCCACTTTATGCTAGTTCATACTTCTACTACACTACAATTTGGAAGCGTATATTGTACTTTTTGCCTTCTAGTTTTGGTACTTTAAGTATAAATTGATGCTAATTAAAAAAAAGGAATTCAGTTTTACTTAACAGAGTATATATTTACTGTCGTATTAGTACTTTTCCCTCGAGTAAAGGTTCTGAGTACTTCTTACATCAGTTGTTTCAAAGTATTCAATGTTGTATTCGGCTATAGCAAAACACACCTCGATTGAATCTAAGTTTTGGGGCGAATAGGTTAGGATACATGAGAACTCTTCATCATTTGGTACAGTCCCGAATCTTCCCGGATGTCTGGTCACCCTATGCTGCAGATTCATAATTCATCATTTTAAAACTGTACACCAGGACACAGTAAACCCCTCCTGTTAGAGTGCATTCACAACATTATGCATTATCCATTCCCAGATCTAAATAGCTCTCTAAGATTCAATGAAATATGTTCCTGTTCACACATCGTTAAACCAGTGCATAACCGAACTGGCCCCTCTCCATCCCCTCCTTGTGGTCGGTCCAGGACGATGAAGGCATGCGGCTGTAGGGGTCCAGCAGGATCCTGAAGCACCGGACCAGTAGGAAGACCAGGAAGAGGACGAGGAGGCCGACGAAGGCCAGGGCGGTGCGCTGCTCATTGTCCACGCCACCCAGTGAGAGGGGGGGGCTGCTGCTACCCCCCCCAGCACTGCCAGGGAGGGAGGAGCTGGCCGGGGACAGAAGGAACTCGTAGTCAAGTGTGGGAACATCGTTCATCCTCCACGGGGCCCGAAGGCACGGCTTACACACTGACTTGAGGATGGGCGTGTTGGGAGGAGGGGCGGAGAAGGAAGGGAAGGTGTTCATCGAGGGTGGTGAGGAAGGAAAATCAACTGGAGACTTTTAAAGACGTCTTATAAGAAGTTTGTATTGTGTTTTTTCTTGGGTGAAGGGCCTAGACAAAAGGTTTGCTAGGTAGTACATAAGAAGTAAGAATGCAAACGATATCTTCAAGGTTAGATAGTGTTGTGTTTATATCTAAAAATGTGTGTATCCTGTCCTCTTGCACACACATCTTCCTCCAAATGTATTTTCAAATCTAGGTCAGTCAAAGTGACGTGACCCAGAAAAGGCTGTCAATGTGACACATGCACACTTTTTAATTAACGTGGACTACTTTTCAGCACCACATGTTTTTTAGGAAGTGACTAAACAGTGTAATTATGGCTTTACTTAGCGGAGTAACCGTCCCTGAGGCGGTGTGTGAGGTTTTTAATGTGTTTATCAAGGTGTCACAATAGCTTTCCTTCTCAATCAGAGACGTGACTCTTCTTTCAGACAATGCAAACAACACGTGTCAGATCGCATTCAAGGCCAGTGTCCTCTGTGATTTATGTGGAGATTGGGTATAGCTGTTTAAACAAGAGGCCAGAAACACCAGGTGTGTGTCAGTGTACGTGCATGTGTTTCTTTCTAACTAGAGCCAGAGGTCAGCGACCCTGAATATAAAAAAGTTGCACCACTTTTGCAAAAGTGGCGTGCTAAATGCGACGTTTTTCCATGATAAGTGCTTCAAATGTGGGTCAAAGCTATCAAAAGGCACTCAAAGAACTCGAAAAAAACTGCTTATTTTCACAGGAAAAGCAACAAGAGGTAGAAAAATGAATCGTCTGAGAAGGTAAGCTTCTCAAAGTGTCAGTTATGAATTTAAAAGCTTCTTAATCCAGCTTGATCTTCAGTGTTTTGAATTCTGATTCTGTTCATGAGGCTCTTCAGCAGGCATGACTTGTTACAGACGTCCTGTCATCAGATGTTCCCGGTTGCAGCTCCTATGAGAAGCACCGGAAAGAATAAAATACATCTGGTTAGAAAAGCTTCAAGATAATTGTCCACAAATGTCACTAATGAGGACATTTCAATTGCCCCGATCTGAAAAATCCCTTTAAATTAAACTACAGGTGTGGGACCCACAGTCATTTTGGGCCTGCAAATGGCATCTTTATATGTTGTTGTTGTTGTTGTATGGTTTTGTTTGGTATGGTTTTTATATATACTGTAGTTTCATTTGTTCTGATATATGTTCATGTGCAATGCCACATTTAATACAGGCACAGAGGGCATCTCTGGGGTCCTTTAGGTGAAAGCCAGAAGAGGTAAAAGCATTATTTATTAGAGTTTGTGTATTTCAGAAACAAAGTAAAATGTTTTTATTTTAAAAGTGCCTTTAGCTAACCCCTAACCTTTAGTCAGTCAAAATATTTGTATTTTGTGCCAGTCTGCTCTGATTGGTTAGCTGGCCGGCTTTGTTGTGATTGGTCAACCACTTAGAGAAGTCCCGCCCCTTAGCCAATCACGTGCAATATGTTGATGCGCTAGCCAATAGAAGTGTGAATATTACATAGTGATATCACTATGTTTAGGAAGTAAACAAAGGAGTCCGATGGAGGCGTTTCAGGCGGGGGGGGGGGGGGGGGGGGGGGGGGGAAGGGGGGGATTTTAGCCTTTGCAGACCATTTACATGCACTAAAACATATAGAAAACACAAAGGGAAGTTTAAGGGCCTTTAGTTTAAGAAGGGCCCCTTTAAACGTATGTACACCTGGAAGCAGAGGTTGTGCTAGACTATATCTTCTGTCAAAATCCAGAATTACCCGTCGGCCTTTACACAACTCTGACGGGGGGGGGGAGAAGCTTGCTCGTGAACTGTCAACAGGGGGGGACGGGACAATTCACATGCGCCGTGTTATGCATGGCTGCTGCACCTCGCAGGAGGGTACACAGCGTAAAGCGAAAACTCACAGACATTTCAATGATTTGTACGGCACAGTTTAAAACGGTATAATTTCCTTTTTGGAGGGCATGCATAACACTGCATAACACCGGAGCCTCGCTGCGGGGTAACTTTGGCGCTGTTCCGAGTTTGTTCTAATCTGTCAAAATGACGGACTGCTTTCAGATTTGTCCGTCATTGTTAAAAAAAATCCGTCATAGACGGAAAATATTCGGTTAACGCGACCTCTGCCTGGAAGTCCCTTTTGTATCCAGGTGTGCAACACATGCATTACACAAGCTTTCCTTGATTGTTCCTAATGGGGACCAGCAGGAGAGGATTAAGTAATTCCTTCCTCATGTCATCATAGGATGTGATGATAAGCACCCTTTGCTCAATAACTAACAGTGACATAAGCCATCTGTGGGGGGGGGGGGGGGGGGGGGGGGTAACAGCACGAGCTTCCCCTGTAATGACTCAATTAGTCAGCTGATTATCGTGCCATTACGGCCGCATTAGCAGTAATGAATGCACGATTATAAACACTGATACCACATTACGTCAGTGTACTGTTGGGCCATTTGTTCATGTGTTGACCCCCGTTATTCACATGATGGAGGGAAAGACAAAGTTAAAGTCATTAATAATCCAAAATCATGTCTCCCCTGGCGGACTGGGTTTCAAATCCTGGAGGAAAGGAAATACGCAAACCATTTTCACTTCGCTTTGTGACACCAGAGAGGGCGGTGAGTGTGAGTGTGTGTGTGTGTGTGTGTGTGGTGTGTGGTGTGTGTGTGTGTGTGTGTGTGTGTGTGTGTGTGTGTGTGCGTGTGTGTGTGTGTGTGTGTGTGTGTGTGTGTGTGTGGGGGGGGGGGGTGTTTAAGAGAGACAAAGGCAAAAGAACAAAGTTGGTTGGAAACAGGAAGGGATGTTAATTGAAAGTGAATTAAATGTGTATGAAGGGGAAATGGTCAGAGGTACAGATAGGTTGGATTAGATTTGAATTTTTAATCAGTTTACAGTGAACTGGTTATTGTCTGGAGAGAGGATTATTGGACAAGACGAGGAACTCAATATATCTCAATGAGGGATGATCAATATAGATTTTCTTCTCTAATACCGATACTACCCCTCATGACCCATAAGATATCAGATAACTTCACATTTTAGTTTATGTAGAATTGAAAGGCAAAATTGAGAAGTGAAAAATAATTGATGGATTTATTTTGCCATAGGTCTGACCTTACCAAATGTACATGACATCTATCATATCATAATGTTTTCAACAATACCACTTAAAGGTCACCTATCATGCTATTTTAGGCAATAGCATAGGTCTCAGATATATACAAATATATAAAAAACATGTCTATGAAGTGATTTGGTCAAAATACCAAACAGATCACCCATTCTAGCCATGCCTCATATCCCTCTATTTCACTTCCTGTTTCAAAAGTGCTGATTTTATGAATAAAGCTTTAAAAAAATTAAAATGTGAAAGAAAAAGGAGGGGTCTGAGCTCATGCGGGACCCGGCAGCTACCGTCTAAACTAAATACTGCCGTGATGAAACGCCATATCATGGATTATCAAGGGTTATCTCTGAAACAGTATGGAGCTCAAAGGCTTTCTCTCTTGCCGGTTATACCACAAGTTGAGTTCCTTTTTACTTCCTGCTTCTTCACACACATGCTCTCCAGTACAGGTTAGCTCTGAGTGTTAGCGATGCTAATGTAAACACCGACCATATTACGTCCAAAACAGTCGGGCATTGTTTCTGATAGCAACAGATTTCTTACCTTCCCACCCTTTCCTCAATATAAGCTTGAAAACTATATTGAACTGCGCACACTCGCGCAGACATATTTTATACTCTGTGAGACCTGTGTCTATATATATATATATATTTTATTGTATCTGATGTTTGTTTGAGTCATCGAATAAACATCACCAGAAAGACAACTGTCTGATTCACCATTTATTTTATTTGATCACTTTGACTTGTACTCTACAGTATTGGGGTTTTTAGATTTCCATAACACAACGTTTCTGATTGGGCCGTGGGTCCACATTTCCGATATTACGTCATATCGGACGCAAATCTGGATCAGCTCCGTTGTTCCCCGTTTTTAGAGATTTGGGTACGGAGGAAAAGAGAGAGGGCTTTATTTTCTGACGCTGCGTGAGTTCCCTGACACACCGGGGACACATGGTTATGTATAAAAGACATCAAAAAAAGTGCATTTTGCATGATAGGTCCCCTTTAACATTTCTGGCTCTACAGATGTCAATTCGTTTTTTAATAGACAAGTCAATCTGAAAACTAGCAGTAGCAGTTGTGTTGTCTTCCTCTGAAACTGAGAAAAAAGTCCACATTGTTGGCAACATGTCTTAGTAACCAGTTGTTCTTCTTTTTATCCTATTCTTCCTCCTTCTGCTTCTTATACTTCTTCTTCTCCTTCTCCTTCCTCTTCTTCATCCACCCTTCATCCCCATATACTTCCTCTTCTTTTCCACCTACTCATACTTTTACTTTCTCTTCTTTCACTTCTCCATCTACTCTTCCTCCGTCTTCTTCTTCTTCTCCTCCTTCTTGTTCTTCTTCTCCAAAAATGTATCAACTATAACCGTCATGATACATAATAGTTTAGTTTTGATACACCATAATCAGCCTAATATTTATATGTCATATTCTGTATATATTATGCATCTCTGATTTGTGAAAATAAATATGAGAAAAGGGGAAATGAGAAGCAGCGTATGGAGATTGAATGGCGGTGCAGATGGATGAGAAGAGCAGAGGTTACTGTGGTGAGCGGGTAGCAGTACAGAGGAGAGAGGAGAGGTTACTGCGGTGAGCGGGCAGCAGTACAGAGGAGAGAGGAGAGGTTACTGTGGTGAGCGGGCAGCACTACAGAGGAGAGAGGAGAGAGGAGAGGTTATCTGGCACTAAATACACAGTCTGCTCAGCGTGACCACAAAACACCTTTTCATCTCTTCCTCCAGCTCTGCCTTTCTTTCTTTCTGCTGTGTTGTCCTGCTGCCAGCCTGAGTGTGTGCACCGAAAACCCTGGAGACTCTCATACCGTGTGTGCACCTCTGTGTGTGTGTGTGTGTGTGTGTGTGTGTGTGTGTGTGTGTGTGTGTGTGTGTGTGTGTGTGTGTGTGTGTGTGTGTGTGTGTGTGTGTGTGTGTCGCTTCCTCTGACGTGCGTTGCCCAAAAATAGGTCAGAAACCTTGTGACTGTGGTGAAGGACATCAGGACGACGGACACTGTGACACATCTGCAGCTCAGATCAGAAATCCTTCCAACTGTTATCAGCTGCTGTGAGACACTGACAGCTTCAAAACCACACCTATGTTCGTATTGCAGTTTAAGGCTTAATAGGCAAATGTTGTTGTTGTTGTTGTTGTTGTTGTTGTTGTTGTTGTTGTTGTTGTTCATGCTCATCCCCACTATTAATTTTCAGCCTGTCCTCCTACAAAAAACGACCATATAGGTCGATTGTTCAGCAGCTAAATACGACCCAGAGTCACGTTTTAAAGTGTAGCACCTCTAGTGGTCGTGTAAGAAACAACATGCTCCTGTCGATTGCAAACGCTCCGGAGGGTCGTTTATTCACAAATTACCCTCTGGAAAATCCTAAATTGTGGAATAGTTTGGCCATTAAAATGCTTTTTTATTAGATTTCTAGCGAGAAGTGTATATTGTACTTTTATAATCTACGTCCAGTGGATGTGTAGGATCTACAGTTTGATAGATATACGAAGATAATTTGAGGTCTCGCCAGGAGAACGTGTATATGGGGCAGCGTCCATGTAAAGTTAGCGTGGGTGAAAACAGTATTTCCGGTCTCGAAGTTTTCATAATAAAACCGGAAGTATTCCCCACACTGTCAAATGATCTCCATTACTCATCCACTAAAAAACATCAGTTTATCCTTGTTAATTACACAATATTGATTGGTTTAAATTGTGTACAATGCTTTTGTGTTTTTAACCTTCGATTCGGAGAAACAAATAGTTTTTTCGGAGTTTAGACACTACAGAGTTTCCGAAGACACTACACTACCCAGAATCCCCAGCTATCGTTTGGGACTACAACATCCGCCTTGCTTTACAAACCCCATGATTTGCCCTCAAGCTTTGTGATTGGATGTTGGAGTGGCAGTGCGACAAGGTTACGCCGAATGTCAAACAGCTCTTTGAAATGGAATGGAACCACGGCAGACTATACAAAACTGGACTTGGACGGGTCCAGCCCAGCCCTCCCCCCCAGAATTACACATGCTGGCTATTGTGTGTTTCGCAATATGTTCTATGGCACGTCTCTACTGGGAATTGTAGTTTTATAAGACGTTTTCGTTTTTTCCCACAATTAGAAGTTGCCAGTATTAAACTGTATACATCCCTGGAGGTTTAGGGGATACGAAACACATTGGTGTTATCAAATTTAAAACATATAATTAATACATGGGTGAAAATTGCTTGTGCCCATAATGGGCAGCATTAATATAGGCCTACCCACATGACAGCTAAGGTCAGAAGAGCTTTATTTAACAGCTGGTCTTATGTCTGTGACCCCTCCTGTTGTTAATTGATAAGCCTGAAACATGCACTTGTCAAGGTTCAGATGCACATTTAGCAAATATGGCAGTAGCCATCGATCATCTTAAGATAAGATGCTTTATTGATCCCAATTTGGGAAATGTTTTTGTTACAGCAGCATGTACTACTTTGTTCTACTCCACTACAATTCAGACGTCAACCTGGTATTTTTACTCTACTACATTTATTTTTGTTACTTTGCAGATTCTGATTAATGATGTGAAATATAAACAACCCTTAAATCAGACTTTCGTTACACCTGAGTAAAATTCAGCCTTATCAGTTTGTCTGTTTTGCACATCCTCCTGTTAATATCTTTGGACGTCCTGCACTAAACTGTTTTATTGTAGAGATCACTACAGTATCTTCTTGATATTTTCTATTCTATATTTCTATCATTGACCCCTATTTTGTATGTAGGCTACTCTTAATATTGAAATGTTTTCATAAAAATTAAACTTATTCAACAACTAAATTCAATAACGTGCTTTAACCACTAGGAGGTACGGTTTAGACCAGTGGTCTAGTTAATAAAACATAATAATATCAAACATAATATGACTATTCACTTTATTGTGAAATTAAAACAGAACGGTAAAGGAAAATACAGTTTCAGTCTCTCAATGTGAAGCTTATGCATTGTACCATAAACTTTTATAGACCTGTAACAGTCAACTGCATGAGGAGTTGGAAAGGTAGTTCAGAAAATCAGTAATATCTTTAAAAACTACAAAAAAATCCCTTTCTATCAGCTGTGCACCGTAATGGTGTAAATACAGACTATCTACTTATTGGATCAATTATAAAAGTCAGCCGAATTAGTGTTGATACTGCAAGGAGACGTATTGTGTGAAAAGAAATGGAAGATGTTGTTTAATTGTTGATATTTTATGGTCCACGTCACGTATTCAGTTTTGGCGGCATCTCTTCCAGTTTGTCAAAAGGTCTTCTGATCAGGGCTCTATAAATACATAATACATATCTACGGCAGATATGTATTATGTAATGCAGCCGAACCGTGTATTACAATGCCGTTATGTGATGACTTTTAAAGAGAAAAGCAAGAACACTCGGAATAAAGTATTATTTTTAAATGTTTTCCGATTTCATATCACATAAACACCATATCCCGACGTGCATTGCGGCGTGATTTTAGCCTATCAAAACCTCTGAAAAAAGAAATGTGTCTCTCAGAATCGAAAGAGAAAACCCTATGGGAAAAACACAAAAGCATTGTACACAATTTAAACCAATTAATGTCGTATAATTAACTAGGATAAACTGATGTTTTTTAGTGGATGAGTACTGCAGATATCACTGTTAAATCATTTGATCATTGGTTTTATTATGAAAACGTCGAGACCGGAAATACTGTTTTCAACCCGTAACTTTACATGGAAGCTTGCCGCATATACACGTTCTCCTGACGAAACCTCAAATCATCTTCGTAATATCTATCAAACTATAGATCCTACATAACGACTGGACGTGGATTCTAAAAGTACAATATATACTTCTCGCTAGAAATCTAATCATAAAGCGTTTTAATGGCCAAACTATCCTACAATTTAGGATTTTACAGAGAGGGTTATGTGTGAATAAATGACCATCTGTAACGTTTGCATTCAACGGGAGCACTAGAGGCCTTTAAACTTTAAAACGTAATTATAGGTCGTATTAAGCGCTTGAACAAACGACATATTTGGTCGTATGAGTTGGAGGACTTGTTGTTAATTTTAGTTTTTTGCTTTAGCTTCCTGTAACTTCTCAGTGCATCATTGTTAAATGTTCCTACTGTTATGGAAATAATTGTCATAGACGCCAAGATGTGACATACAGGACAAACCTTGATGTCTGTTTACCTTCTTTAAGGACACAGGCTGCTTAGCCAATAATGTTATTGTTCCCATTCTGTGACCGGTCAATACTGGGTCACAGATGGTCTGTGTTGTGGGTACACTGGGACACTTCCTTCTCTGTATTTGTGGACTCCAAGGTGAAATCTTCGAGGTCATAGGTGTCCGACGCAAGTAGCTCAGTGTTCCCACACTGTTTAGGCTATCTTCTCAAATATGTTGTTTACTCTCTGCGAAACCAGTTAGATGGGCTGGCAAGAGAGAGGCTCTCCAGAATTGACGTGGCAACTCTACCGTGAAGTCAGAACCTCTGACTCTTGGACTTGTGATGTGAATCCTCCGGCCGTTAACTCCAAATAAACCATCATGTGTTTGACATCAAAGCTACTGCTCTTCCCGTGTCTCCTTCCCGAGTCGGTGACTCCCACTACATAGCTACACAGAAGTTTCCTCTACACCTACTAACACAAGCAAAACATTTGCTTACATAAACACAATGCATTGAATCACGTTGCTGTATTTAATCAACCAATATAAATGATCAATGATCTGAATTTTCTATGTGTTCTTGAGTGGAGTTGCACTTTTTCTACAGTTTGAAATACAAAATCATATACTCGTTTCTGAGAGACACTGAAAATTGTGTCAAAAGAAATGGCTCAACAAAGTGTGTGTAGTGTGGGTGAACCATGGTCGTCTAGGGCTTTTATAATGAGCAAAGTTATCATCTGGATCAGATCATAAATAACAATCTGATTATATATATTTTACTTTACTGTTTTTGATATTAACTGGTAAAAAGTACTCAAGAATACTCAGTCAGGGTTAATACAAAATCCTGTAGAACAGATGGTTAATGCACAGGAAGAACACTATAGTGCAACATATAAACACACACACACACACACACACTCTTGAAATTCAAGTGGGCAAATAAAAGGAACATTGCTGGTGACACTCCTCACCACATTGGGTTGATTTCCATTGTGAATGTTGAATGAATGTTGCTAAAAACTACACACATAACCTCCTCCTCTGATCCTTCATACACTGTAATTATTTAGTGGCACCATTATCAATCACTATCTCATCACTGAGAGACAGAGACGGTGATTAACAGACCGACAGAGAGTGGGAACAGACTTAAAGAGGAGAGAGAAAGCAGTGGTTGCCTTTGAAATAGTGGCATTTATCATATTGTATAATAACAGGTCCATAATTACCTCTACATATTGTTTATTGATTTATTTAAGCAATCACAAACAGCAGTAAATGTAAAACATACAGAACGGTCGATTTCATAAAAAGGAAGTTAAAAGGGCAACAAGCCTTAGAGTGGTCAGACCAGTGTGTGTGTGTGTGTGTGTGTGTGTGTGTGTGTGTGTGTGTGTGTGTGTGTGTGTGTGTGTCCTAGCATTACTATCCTTGTGGGGACCTACATCTGTTTACAGTCACGTGTGGGGACTCGCCTCCCTTATGGGGACATAATGAGGGGAATCATTAATTTTAGAGTGAAGACTTGGTTATGGGTAAGGGTTAGGGTTAGGCATGTGTTGGTTATAGTTAAAGTCAATGTAATGTCCCCTGAAGTGATGTATACATGGTGTGTGTGTGTGTGTGTGTGTGTGTGGTGTGTGTGTGTGTGTGTGTGTGTGTGTGTGTGTGTGTGTGTGTGTGTGTGTATGTGTGTGTGTGTGTGTATGTGTGTGTGTATGTGTATGTGTATGTGTGTGTGTGTGTGTGTGTGTGTGTGTGTGTGTGTGAATAAGATATTGGGAGGTGGAGGGAGGACAGACAGACGTTGCTCAGCTCATTTTCCTCCTCGTTAAGTCTCGCTCACACCATCACACTCCATCAGCCTCACACACACACACACACACACACACACACACACACACACACACTGACCACCATCAGCCTCGGCCTCGCTCCACTCGCATTAGTTCTCGCCCACTCCATTTCTCCTGCAAGACATTTCCCTGAAAGCACCAACGAGACCCCTGAGATGAAGGCAAGCGAAGTGGACACTCGTCAGTCTTCATCAGAAGGCCCTTAAATGGACACTACACACACACACACACACACACACACACACACACACACACACACACACACACACACACACACACACCATGTATACATGTATAGGTTATGTATACATGCCGTTATGTGATGACTTTTAAAGAGAAAAGCAAGAACACTCGGAATAAAGTATTATTTTTAAATGTTTTCCGATTTCATATCACATAAACACCATATCCCGACGTGCATTGCGGCGTGATTTTAGCCTATCAAAACCTCTGAAAAAAGAAATGTGTCTCTCAGAATCGAAAGAGAAAACCCTATGGGAAAAACACAAAAGCATTGTACACAATTTAAACCAATTAATGTCGTATAATTAACTAGGATAAACTGATGTTTTTTAGTGGATGAGTACTGCAGATATCACTGTTAAATCATTTGATCATTGGTTTTATTATGAAAACGTCGAGACCGGAAATACTGTTTTCAACCCGTAACTTTACATGGAAGCTTGCCGCATATACACGTTCTCCTGACGAAACCTCAAATCATCTTCGTAATATCTATCAAACTATAGATCCTACATAACGACTGGACGTGGATTCTAAAAGTACAATATATACTTCTCGCTAGAAATCTAATCATAAAGCGTTTTAATGGCCAAACTATCCTACAATTTAGGATTTTACAGAGAGGGTTATGTGTGAATAAATGACCATCTGTAACGTTTGCATTCAACGGGAGCACTAGAGGCCTTTAAACTTTAAAACGTAATTATAGGTCGTATTAAGCGCTTGAACAAACGACATATTTGGTCGTATGAGTTGGAGGACTTGTTGTTAATTTTAGTTTTTTGCTTTAGCTTCCTGTAACTTCTCAGTGCATCATTGTTAAATGTTCCTACTGTTATGGAAATAATTGTCATAGACGCCAAGATGTGACATACAGGACAAACCTTGATGTCTGTTTACCTTCTTTAAGGACACAGGCTGCTTAGCCAATAATGTTATTGTTCCCATTCTGTGACCGGTCAATACTGGGTCACAGATGGTCTGTGTTGTGGGTACACTGGGACACTTCCTTCTCTGTATTTGTGGACTCCAAGGTGAAATCTTCGAGGTCATAGGTGTCCGACGCAAGTAGCTCAGTGTTCCCACACTGTTTAGGCTATCTTCTCAAATATGTTGTTTACTCTCTGCGAAACCAGTTAGATGGGCTGGCAAGAGAGAGGCTCTCCAGAATTGACGTGGCAACTCTACCGTGAAGTCAGAACCTCTGACTCTTGGACTTGTGATGTGAATCCTCCGGCCGTTAACTCCAAATAAACCATCATGTGTTTGACATCAAAGCTACTGCTCTTCCCGTGTCTCCTTCCCGAGTCGGTGACTCCCACTACATAGCTACACAGAAGTTTCCTCTACACCTACTAACACAAGCAAAACATTTGCTTACATAAACACAATGCATTGAATCACGTTGCTGTATTTAATCAACCAATATAAATGATCAATGATCTGAATTTTCTATGTGTTCTTGAGTGGAGTTGCACTTTTTCTACAGTTTGAAATACAAAATCATATACTCGTTTCTGAGAGACACTGAAAATTGTGTCAAAAGAAATGGCTCAACAAAGTGTGTGTAGTGTGGGTGAACCATGGTCGTCTAGGGCTTTTATAATGAGCAAAGTTATCATCTGGATCAGATCATAAATAACAATCTGATTATATATATTTTACTTTACTGTTTTTGATATTAACTGGTAAAAAGTACTCAAGAATACTCAGTCAGGGTTAATACAAAATCCTGTAGAACAGATGGTTAATGCACAGGAAGAACACTATAGTGCAACATATAAACACACACACACACACACACACTCTTGAAATTCAAGTGGGCAAATAAAAGGAACATTGCTGGTGACACTCCTCACCACATTGGGTTGATTTCCATTGTGAATGTTGAATGAATGTTGCTAAAAACTACACACATAACCTCCTCCTCTGATCCTTCATACACTGTAATTATTTAGTGGCACCATTATCAATCACTATCTCATCACTGAGAGACAGAGACGGTGATTAACAGACCGACAGAGAGTGGGAACAGACTTAAAGAGGAGAGAGAAAGCAGTGGTTGCCTTTGAAATAGTGGCATTTATCATATTGTATAATAACAGGTCCATAATTACCTCTACATATTGTTTATTGATTTATTTAAGCAATCACAAACAGCAGTAAATGTAAAACATACAGAACGGTCGATTTCATAAAAAGGAAGTTAAAAGGGCAACAAGCCTTAGAGTGGTCAGACCAGTGTGTGTGTGTGTGTGTGTGTGTGTGTGTGTGTGTGTGTGTGTGTGTGTGTGTGTGTGTGTGTGTGTCCTAGCATTACTATCCTTGTGGGGACCTACATCTGTTTACAGTCACGTGTGGGGACTCGCCTCCCTTATGGGGACATAATGAGGGGAATCATTAATTTTAGAGTGAAGACTTGGTTATGGGTAAGGGTTAGGGTTAGGCATGTGTTGGTTATAGTTAAAGTCAATGTAATGTCCCCTGAAGTGATGTATACATGGTGTGTGTGTGTGTGTGTGTGTGTGTGTGTGTGTGTGTGTGTGTGTGTGTGTGTGTGTGTGTGTGTGTGTATGTGTGTGTGTGTGTGTATGTGTGTGTGTATGTGTATGTGTATGTGTGTGTGTGTGTGTGTGTGTGTGTGTGTGTGTGTGTGAATAAGATATTGGGAGGTGGAGGGAGGACAGACAGACGTTGCTCAGCTCATTTTCCTCCTCGTTAAGTCTCGCTCACACCATCACACTCCATCAGCCTCACACACACACACACACACACACACACACACACACACACACACTGACCACCATCAGCCTCGGCCTCGCTCCACTCGCATTAGTTCTCGCCCACTCCATTTCTCCTGCAAGACATTTCCCTGAAAGCACCAACGAGACCCCTGAGATGAAGGCAAGCGAAGTGGACACTCGTCAGTCTTCATCAGAAGGCCCTTAAATGGACACTACACACACACACACACACACACACACACACACACACACACACACACACACACACACACACACACACACACACACACCACACACACACACACACACACACACACACACACACACACACACACACACACACACACACACACACACACACACACACACACACACACACACACACACACACACACACACACACACACACACACACGTTTCTACAATGTAGGCGCAGGGTAGATTACAGTGTTTTTCTCACAAAATGCTTTAGGGCTCAGCTGACTATTATTTTAATTATCAATTAATCTGCCTATTGTTTTATGGATTATTCGCTTGATCAAAAAAAGCTCAGAAAACAGTGAAAGCTGTTCCTCCAAGTTCGTAAAAGTCTTGTTTCGTAATACGAACAGCGAAGATATTCACTTTATTATGATGTAAAGCAACTCATCTGGATATTTGGAGGAATAATCACATAATACATTTTCCAGAAAGACCTGCTACAATGCATATATTCTACTAGTATAAGTACTTGTAAAGCAGGATAAAAAAGCCTTTGAAGCTAATTATTTAACAAAAAATATAGATACATAGATTTATTTTTGATTGAATCATCATTCAAAGAGAGTATGTAATAAAGGATTGAATGTATTTAAACATTTCATTTATATTTGACCAACAGGGGGGTTTGTGTTCAAATGAAGCCCATGATGAAGCCTCATGAGATGAACCCTTTAGCGAACCAATTGGCTGGAAAGCTTCATAAGGCTTCATCTCACCATCCCTAGTCTTTTCTATATGCTACATATCACCAACAAGCAGAACACTTAAGAGAGCTAAGATTTTTCAAAAAGGGCCAGAAGGTTTCTGAAATCCTGAAATGAGGTGTGTGACATGTGAAGGCAGAATCAGAGCACCTTGAGTGTGACATTTGCTCCTTCTCTTAAACACTTAAGAAAATAGGTTGTCTCACTCTGATTGGCTGAGAGGATAAGTGCACCAAGCTGCTCTCAGTTCTTAATCAGGAGCCAACAGGTGATCCTAAAAACCTCCAATCAACTCAGGGAACTGTGACATTCAGCTGTGTTGAATTGGGGAAAAACAAATGTACCAAGAGCTTAACTGCCATAAAGTTAAAAGGCTCACAAATGAAAGTGATATTCAGACACTTGCATTTTGAGGCCAATTAAAAGGTACTGTTTTAAAGTGCATATAGAGGTCAGAAATTCATTATACAGTCATCAATTATTTTGGAATGGCTGTGTAAAAAGTCATGATTTCAAGGATGTAGATAAAAGAACTCACTGATAGGGGGATTTTCCACAAAGAAATGATATGTTCACTTCTTGTTTTGCTAGTTTTTTGCCTCTGTTTGGATGTCTCTCAACGGGATAAAAGGGTCAAACAAATGTGTAAATTAAAAGGGAGACAGGCATGATCTGTTCATGATGGAAACCACAGATCACAGTGTCCTCACCACTCACACACCCAGTGAGCCAACAGAGCTCCATAGGGTTCAGCAGAGACAGCCTGATTTTTCATTATTTATAGCCCGAGTAAAGCCACTCTCTAAAAGTAATTACACTTTAGAAACAATGGGAAAGGGAGAAGGCAGAGAGAGCAAGTGGCAAGAGCAAAAGAAGAAGAGGGGGAGAGACGGTAAATGTTAGCAGCCACAGCCTGCTGGGAATTGAATTAACCCTTTCCAATTTACTGCTTATAAAGATAAAGTGGACCTGAAGAAGAAAGGGTGGGGACTGGATGAGACCCTCAATCTCAGGTGGGTTTACTTCCTCATCTCTATAAACTGGCCAAAAGGACACACTGGGTGTTTCTCAATGTCGAGTAAAGCTGCTCTAGAGCCACTATTTCAAGCACACTACGTCATCGAGTGCCGCCGAAGGACTGTTCCAATGTCCAGCATACTTGGAATTCTACCGAGCCCGGCGTACTTCGTAGCGAGAGATTTCGAGGCTGCACATGTATAGACTCCGCGGTCTTAAAATCCCCACAATGCTTTGCGCACGGACCAATTTCCCCAAATCTGTGGCGGGAAATGTAAGGCGGGGCCTCTCATATGACGCACACCTGCACACTTGCTCGCCTGTTCCACTCTTCGTTTTCCGAATGCCAGGAAGGATTCTTGCCTCGCTTCTGAAGCAAGTGACTCGGAAGACATGTGCTACCAAGCAAGCGTACTCGACATTGAGAAACACCCACTATGTTTGCAAAAAGGCTGCAACTAGAGATTTCTTTCATTATTGAAAATGGTCAGAAAATAGAGAAAGATTATCTTCCCATTTCCCTGAAGTCCAAAGGGCGGTGTTGGCGAAGGTCACCAGTTCAAGTCCCGGCAAGACCAAGTGCTACCGAGGTGTCCCTGAGCAAAGCACCGTTCCCTACACTGCTCCCCGGGCGCCGTTCAAAATGGCAGCACACTGCTCCTAACACTAGGATGGGTCAAATGCAGAGAAACAATTTCCCCACGGGGATTAATAAAGTATATCAAAACTAAAAAAAACTAAAATGCTTTGTAAGTCCAAAGCCCAAGAATATTTGGTTTAATATGATATTAAATAGAAAAAAACAGGACATTCTCATATCTCATAGCCTGAAAACTGCTTCTTCAGGTTCATATTTGCATTTAGTGTCTCTACTGTGATGTGTTTCCATGCTTTAATGTTCAAAAAGCTCTTTATTGTTCTCGTACTGCATGACCTCTTTTCACCCTCTGTCTGAAACCAGAGCCCAGTCTGCTCTAATTGGTTAGCTGGCCGGCTCTGTTGTGATTGGTCAACCTGCTTAGAGATGTCCCGCCCCTTAGCCTATCACATACAATATTTTGGAGCGCTCGCTAGCCAATAGGAGCTTGAGTGTTACATAGTGACTTCCCTCTGGAGGAAACACGGGGATGTTAGCCTTTACAGACCATTTACATGCACTAAAACCTATATTATACAATACAGGAAGCATGGTAGGGCCTCTTTAAGACGTTTCTTCTCAGGACTTCTACTACACTTTTGAAAAAATATTTACTTCTGCTTCCCAGTGAGCAAAGAGAAAAAATGCTGAACATATGGAAATTGCTAAGTATAAACGTATGAAAAATAGAGCTACACGATGTCAACATGCTTAAAGGTGGGGTATAGAAACCGGCTCGAGATACACTTGTTATATTCCATGGAATGCTCTTAACATCCTGATGGCAATGAATACATTAAATGCTTTGACAATAAATACATAAAAAAACATCATCTGTGGAAGCCGTGGCGCTGTAAAAAGCACGACCAATCATCTGAGCCGGCCCGGCTAAAGTAACTGGATGGCCTACCTGCCTGTCAGCCTTCCATCTGTGCACAAACTTATCTCGTGCCCTCATTGGTCATGTGCGCGTTCGTGTGTGTTGGAGGAGGGGCTCTGTAAGGAAGTGGCAGATTTTTTCCGGCTGTGTATTTTCAAATTCTAGCGCACTCGAGCTGGTTTCTCCAAAATTACCTACCCCACCTTTAAGATGGTATCCCCCTTAATCTCTTCAAAAGTAGGAACACAAAAACTGCACATCCTGCATTGTCTGCCGGTGGATTCCTCAGTGAGAGTACTGATACCATCCATCATTAGGCCTCATTGATCTGTTTTATTCTCTGGTTGCAGTGATTCCTTCGTAGAGGTTTGTCTTCGCTCATTTGTCACCTCTGGGAGCTGAGGACTGCTGAGTGTCTGAGGCTAACGAGACAAGCTCACCTTGAGCTGCAAACAACAACACATCTCCGCAGGAACAGAATTTATCTAGCTTTATTGTACATAACTCTCCAGGAACAGACTTTATTCCACTTTAACATGCAAATCTCTGAAGGAAAGGACTTGCAAGTCTTCATATTGCTGCAAAACTCACACCAAAACGGTTATTTTAAACCCGTCACTGATCACGATTATTATCATTGATATAGGGCAGTGGTTCTCAAATGGGGGTACGCGGACCCCTAGGGGTACGTTGGAGTACTGCAGGGGGTACATGAGATTTATTTTATGTTTTTATAAAAAAAACATAATTAATGCATTTAAACAAACTACTAATAGTAGATGAACTACTTTATTCAAAGGTTTACAGAAACTCTGGATAATAAAATGGGAAAAATAAACGGGGTGCTCTCTTTTCCTCTCCCTCTCCTGACAGCCCGTCAGTCTCGTGCAGCTCGCTGAACCTGTAATAAGTGACCCGACAGGAAAGAATAAATATATTTATAACTAGTTTAGCTAGTTCCAGAGTAGATAAACTAGCTAAGTGTGTTAGGTCTAACTCTTAGTGTATTTTTGCTCCGCTCAACGATCCGTCACAGCGGCGGAGCTGTGATCATGCAGAGCTGCGTGTTCTCTGTCAGCAGCAGCTGATCTGATCTCTCTCACGTCTGGTTATACTTCACTCGCGTTTATGTCCAAATCTGTCAGATCTAGCTAGTTCTAGTTAATTATATGACTGCCTGCTTATCAAAGGACACCTAAACAATAAGCGTTGCTAGGCAACGGCGTGTGGCCGCAAAGTATAGCGCAGCATTATGCATATGTTTATATGAGGGGTCAAAATCCCATGGTCATAAAATGCTCATATATTTTTTTCTCTTCATTCCCCACACCCCAAAATAAATAAATATACCAATTTTAGGAAAAGTAACGATGTTTGAGCAGTGTGGGTTTTATATTAACAGAGTTACACACAGTGGCGGCCGGCCCATAGGGGCACTAGGGGCGCCACCCCCCCTCTTCCCACATGTTTGATTGTCATTAAAAATAAAAAATAAAAAATATAAATAAAAAATATTTTTATTTTTAATGAACAAGGTAAATATTATATAGTTGGTATCAGTAAAATGTATAATCTACAATAAAATCTCGTTTAAAATTGTTTTACGATGTCTAAAGTTACTGATAAGTCACATGTTTCCTGCCTGGCCGCAGCGTGTATCATTACCCTCTCTCGTCCGGGCGGTAGAAAGGAGCCCTCAGCCAGAGCAGCAGCAGCCAACAAGCTGACTGTTGCTATCTGTATACTATGCCGCCGAAACACAATTTCAGCCAATCAGCATCGTCAGATCTGATGCTCAAAGGGCGCCCTGTCAGCGCCCTGGCCTGTGTGTCTGTGAGTTGTTTGGACTCGTATCCAAGGTACAGTAGTTGTCGAGGATGGCTGCGTCTGCAGGTGGAGACTCCGGTGCTGGATCGCCGGAGCTGTAGATTAACATTTACATGCTTATTGTAGTTGTAAGGGCAATGCCTGTAGCACCATGGAGCATATGTGTGGGCTGGACCTGTATTTTACAGGAAAGGAGTGAGCAGAGGGTCGAGTTGTCGATTCTTGTTCAGTTTTCATCTTCCTCACCCTCTCAGACTTTGAGTTGCGTGTGCTGCTAAAGAGACGCGCTACCATGGAAACCAAACAATGGTGTAGCTGTATTAAAGTCAGAGTGGAAACAGTCGTGAGTAAATCGGATTTTGTCAGAAATCGGGAGAAATGCGGGAGAAATATGACCCTGGGAGGAAACCGGGAGAGGGCAATGAAATCGGGAGTCTCCCGCGAAAATCGGGAGGGTTGGCAAGTATGACACACACACACACACACACATTCCATGTAGGCCTATACATCACTTCAGGGCACATTACATTGACTTACATCCAATTCCTGTAGACTTATCCTAACCTTACCCACAACCAACACATGCCTAACCCTAACCAAGTCTTCACCCTAAAATTAACGAATCCCCTCATGGGGACCCCCCTTATGTAAGGGGAGGCAAGTCCCCACACGTGACTGTGTAAACAGATTTAGGTCCCCACAAGGATAGTAATGCTAGGCCACACACACACACACACACACCTCAAAGACTGCAAGCACTATTATTTAGCTATTTTACTAATATATATTTAGACTGTAAGTGTTAATATGCACATTGACACTGAATTTAATCTCGTTGCACTGTCATCGCTACTACCTCTGCTTTTACCACTCTTATTTATTTATTGTGTCTATTTGTTACTGCAGTGAGAGTTACCAAAGAAATGTTGTTGTACTTTGTATGATGACAATACAGATATATTCTATTCTATTTAAACTATTATCCATACATCCTAGTGCAATTATGTGAGCTAGCTAACCTGTGTTAAATCACTTTCTGGCTCCTATCTATTACATTAAACTAGTTAGCTACTTCTATGTATTTGCTAAACATTTTAGCTGAGTAGCTGCATTATAATCGGAAGTGTAAGAAGATTCTTGTGGGACACACTATTGATCATTTGGTCTCTTTTAGAGTGATAGAAACTACAGAAAAAACTGCGAAAGAGGTGAAGGCTTTCCCTGTTTAATATGCAACTTAACTATTTATTTATTTATTTATTAACTATTTATATTAACTATTTATTTATTTAGTAAGGGGTTTCTCCTCCGTCTTTTGGCTAAAAGGTTTTCGGCCTCAAAAATAGTTGAACACGCCTGCTTTAGAACATGTGTTAATAATTATATGAGCAGCTGAGGTTAAGCTAATGTACATAAGGGCTGCACAGTTAATGAATTATTAATCTCGATCAAAGTTTATGGCTTCTTGAAATTAAATTAAGAAGATCCATCAATATTAACGATTAAAATGCATCCTGTCCATTGGTAATGTACGACAAAGAGCAGACAGGGAAACAAATGAAAACACTGAATTCAGGTGATGAAGAACCTTATTTTAAGCTTCATTTTTTATGTAGTAAAATGTAAGTTTTGGTAACATTCATTTTGTATTTTCTTCTTGGAGGTGCACTTTGGATAACAAGCAACCTTACTTAAAGGCTCCAGTTTCTACATTAACAAGAACATAAACTTGAGTATAGAAAATACAGATATATTTTAAAGTGTAATGAGAAAATATTTTTTCCCCTAAATCAGTGGTTCTCAAACTTTTTTCAATAATGTACCCCCTTTGAAAAACAAATTCATCACCCTGATCAGCGCAAAAACTATTTGTTAAGGAAAAAATGTCTATATAAAGAGGTACAGCGCTGCACCATCAGTGTCTGATTTATTAAAACAACAACCTTGTAACTGAGAAACACTTAAATGCTACATTTCAAATGTTTACAATCCATCACTAAATTCATGGCAAACCAATTTCAACATCATGCAATAACACTAAGACGACATTAGTTGCATTGAACTGATCTTTTTAATAAGTTGTACTAACAATTTAGTGAGAAATATGGGCTTGTGCTTCACTGAGGAACTTTGTCATTCTGACAGGGAGGCCAACTGCAGTTATTACACTTTGCGTTTTGAAATATGTGTAACCAGTGGCGGCTGGGGGAAAATATCTTGGGTGGGGCTATGGAAATGGCTGTGACCAAACCATACTAGGACGGTCCGGGGGGATCCTCCCCCGGAAGAATTTTTTGAGAAATGATCCCATATATTATGACTTCTGGTGATGTTAGAGGGGGACACACACACACACACACACACACACACAAATTGAGGCTTAAAAATATGAGATAATCCATAATCTTCAGTGTAGTTAGCTATGAATCTTCCAAAACTGTGCAACAGTACAGTAGGCCCACACAAACTGCAGAACACTGGTGCTTTGGGAACACTCAACTGATTTAATTCCCATTTAAGATCAGGAGACTAAATACGAACATTGTGTGTGTGTGTGTGTGTGTGTGTGTGTGTGTGTGTGTTCACAACTATCATCAATACATCTAAATGTTGTGTTTTTTACAATTATGCCAATGTATCTTTACAAGTAATGTGCATTTGCAGAAATTATAAATGTTCGCAAATGCACACTTAAATTCACAGACCAAACATGTCTGTCTTTCAGGTATTTGTAGCTCCTGAGAGAAAAAAGGTGTCTGTGGAGTCGTTTCTCTTTACACTTGGGTAGCAGCTCCTAAAAATGCCACTGTCATAATCAGGCCGGCAGACACTCAGCAGCTGCAGTAATGGTGATAAAGTTAGGCAATTAAATATTCTGCCGTTACAACACAGCCCGCCATTCGTCTCTGCACACACTCGTTCTTGTATTTTAATGTGTGTATTTTATACCTCGGGACTGTGGGAAACAGTATTTGGATCTTTCTGTGTGTACAAACATATTTTGAGATTGACAATAAAGTTGACTTTGACTTGACTCTTACATAGGTCGGTGTGTATTTGTGTGAGAGACAGATATAAAGAGAGAAGGCGCCCTGTGCTTTCACTGTACATGCAAATGAGAAGGCAGAGCTGTGAGAGTGGAAAACACTCAAGACTGCTGACCTTTTAAAACAAAAAAGAGTGCAGTGACACAAAATGAATGGCAACACATTATATATGGATGTTTCTTTGAGAAGCTGTCCTTTGTCATACACACATGTACTTTCTTACTGTTCACACCCCATCAGTTTGAAGTATGGATCTCTGTCACGGTGTGTGAAGCAGGTAGGACCCAAATGCAGATCAAAGTGAAACTTCCTTTATTTCAAGGTGAACAACAAAGACAAAACAGAACACTCACCGACGAACTAGTCATGACAAAAGACGAACCGACAAAGACAGACAGAAAAACCAGAACTTAAATACACACAAGACTAATCACAGAAACAAGACACAGGTGAGGAGGGAGGAGAAAACACAGGGACACCAGGTGAACACAATCGGGTAAATTAGACACACCAGGGAAACTAACGACAGGGAACCACAGACAGATTTAAACAAGACACAACGCAGACAGAAACAGGCAAGACAGGAAGTGAAGACCTTTCAACATAAAACATGAAACAAGACAAGACAAAACACCATAAAGACAGATCGTGACAATCTCAGTGCCGGGATGTTACAGAAGAGAAAAAGTGTCCCAGGACGTCACAGAGAAACTCAGATTGAAGTGAACCAGGAGGAATGAATAGAGATATAGAGAGAGAGACAAATGTACACCAATGAAGCCCTTGTGATGCTCATGCAGCAATTCCACCTTCAGAGCTGCCTACTATCTATCATTTTGTCTCCAGAAGATTTGAACAGTCTATTTTCTCTATCAGCATATTTCGGGTTTTTTATTAGGTTTTCAAGGTTACTCCTGCATCAATATTCAAACTATTCAAGATTCTAGATCAGTATTTATTTTGTACAAGAATAGCTTTCCCTAAATACAATGAGGCCTGATTTAGTTTTGAGTTGCTGAGTAGAAAGTCTCACCTGATACGGTCACCTGTTCATCTTCACTGTTTCACTCAGATTGTACAGAAGTCTACGAGAAAATTACCAAACTTCTCACTTGATTTAGAAGAGATTGTAAACAAAGTCCTCTTCAATACAGTATGATGTTCATTTTGTAAATAATAGACCCATTTAGACAATAAAGCAGAGTCTGCTTTAGGGTGAGTTGGGATTGACGATTGACACCAGTTTTATTTTTGAAATGTATGTTGTCCTTGTGTCATGTCTTGTTTTACTTCCTGTCTCTGTGTTTTCCCGCCTGTTTAATTGTCTGACTATTTTCACCTGTTTTCCTTGTGTTTTGAACGCAGCATTAAAGCGAGCTCCGCGCTGCACTGGAAACGCACCATTACATCACCAGAAGTCCTAATTTAAGGGGTCATTTCTCCCAAAAAAAAATTGTACTCACTATATCAACAGCCCCACCAAAAATATTTTCCACCAGCCGCCACTGGTCCTTGTGTCATGTCTTGTTTTACTTCCTGTCTCTGTGTTTTCCAGCCTTTTTAATTGTCTGACTGTTTTCACCTTGTGTTTTGGCATGCCCTCTCCAGCTGTGTCTTTGTGATCAGTCTCGTCTTTACTTGTATTCCCCCGTCAGTTCGTCCTTTATTGTATTTTCTGTTTTTGGATCCAGCATGCTCCACTACGCACCGTGAAATGTTCAGTGTTTGGTTGTACTCCTACCTCTTGTATCACTTTTGGTTACAAAAGAAACATGACGGACAAAATGCTAAGCATCAAAACGGTAGTCCATAAACCAATAAGTGACTGAAATACAGTCCATGGTTTGACTTCTGCTAGGAAAATCTAAGTTAGTAAATTATGTAGTGAAGAAACTGGATGTTGTACCAGTTGCTGAATAGGTCTATCAAACCATTCAAATGCATTTATCTAGTCAAAATGACACAGAGACTAAGGTATAGAAAGATGTTAAGGTTTGTGATTTAATCTAAATGCTGACAGATCACTTGGCCAGGTTGTCATCGTCAATAAGTATTTGTTCTCAATTGACTAATGTGGCTGAAAAATGTTAAAATAAAAAATATATACAGTAGTAGGGATATGTATTGGCAAGTCTCATACCCCGATATCAACATAGCCCTGCCCTATTTTGTGCGATATAAACGCCAAAACAATATTTACTCACAGGTCACGTACTTCCGGGTCATTTCACTTGGTTAGGAAGGTTCCTAAGCTAAATGGACTATTGGAATGGGCCCCAATAGTCCATCTAGCTTAGGAACCTTCCTAACGGAGTGAAATGACCCGGAAGTCCCTCAGTGGCAGCCATGATAAGTGCCGTTCGAATTCTCTAGATGATAGGAAAGGAGGTTTCAAACTTCCTTTATAACCTCCTTTAGCTTAGGAACCACTGGACCTCCCTAACCGAAAGGAGAGGAGAAAATGCCGCCCCACAATGCATTGCAGCCGCAGCATTTGCCGTCACTCAACAGTCGGCCGTTCACGGAAACAACCGATTATGACCGAGAAATTATATCATGAAAGTTACGGTGCTTATTAAGCATTTTAAAACGTATGTGGTAAGTTGCCAAAGTGCTTTGTTCTGAACGTTAATCAGTATTATAATCAAAAAGAGAAATATGAACGTTAGTTTTTACTGAAATGATCAAATAAAGTCAACATTTCACAGTCTTTACTGAGCTGTGTGGAGTTTGTTCAACTTTTAAAAGATGTTTGAATGGTGATATACACAGTGATAGATGTTAAGGACTAACGTTTATAATAAATACATTTGTATTGATTTTAAGATATTTTCATACAATCATACGTATTGGGATCATTTGTATTAATGTGGACCGGAGGGAGAGGGTGACGAGCATAAGTTTCACTTTCCTTTTTTATTTCAATTCCAACTTTGGTCCTGAAGAATATGTTTCTCTGTTGTCCACGTTCATAAAGCAAAGCAACAGCATCAGAGCACGGTGCAGAGTCTCTAGATGAGTTTACAGGAGTCCCTCGTTCTTATTAAACATCCATGTTGTAGTTCGCTGTATAGAAAACTGTAGTTTCCATAGTTTCCCCACAGCAGCAGCAGACGCACATTTATGACGTCCGCTGGCTGGCGCATCATAAACACCTCGGATAGTGAAAGTGCAGTCGGATTCTCTAAGTACCGCAGTCTCTTCTCCTAAATCCTTTTGAATTCTCCTATCCACTATCCCTTAACCCCGTGACGTTTCACTCAGAGGTCAAGGAATAGGAGATAGGGTTAGAATTTAGGAGCTGATTTTTGGATTATCCAACCGCAACCCTGGGCATCATTTCACAATTGTATCATTTTATCTGAGACCTAAGAAAATCACATCAAGTCACTGTGTCTGCTGCAGCCTGAGCAATGAAGTAATAAAAGATAATAACAGCAATACAAATGTAATAAAAAAAGAATAAATGCAGACACTCACAGAGCCAACCTATTTTGTGAATTTTATTTCACAAAGTCATGAGCTCTAAATGTGATTTTCTTTTGGCTATGAGAAACCCCGGGGGCTGACTGGAAGGGAAACGAGTCCTGAGACACATTTGTCGCCTGCAGATATTTAACTCACTGAAGCTGTCAGGCAGCAAAATACACCGACTTCCTCTGCTCCACCTCCACCTTAAACTACTCTCTCATATCTGACCATCACATCCGTCAGTCGCCATATTTCCATCACTGCTTTCCTCTTTAAGAAATAATCGACCCAATCTTTCTTCCTGAAAAAAGTCCCTTCTTTTCCTATCAGGGCGGACAAATGTCATCAGTATCCACATACATATATATCCATATATATCCACATACATACATACATACATACATACATACATACATACATACATACATACATACATATATACATACATACATACATACATACATACATACATACATACATATATACATACATACATACATACATACATACATACATACATACATACATACATACATACATACATACATACATACATACATACATACATACATACATACATACATACATACATACATACATACATACTTACAAATGAAAGATGTTAAATATTCAATATAAGAATTGCTTTTTTCTTTATGAAATAGTTGCTACACCCTCCTTCTTAAAACATTTTACATATCATGTTTTTGTCCCACAAATTGGGATGAAAAGTCATGTTTTTATTTTATTTTATTAAATATTATTTCCTATATGTGAGATTTTATGTTGAATGTTTTTAAGGATTTATGAAAACCAGATATACTTTTTTTAAGTATAATTAGTTTTGAGGGGTGACCTAGCATGTTGGCTAATTCTGGCGCATTTACAGAAATCTCTATTAAAATGCTCTGTCCCTGTTCAATAAATGAATAAATACAAATACTAGCCCAAACAAATGTATCTTCATCTAACTTACGAATCACAGGCAATGAAATATCACAAAATGAGGATAAATTGGTTGCAGGCTAGGAGTAAGTGAGTGAGAAAATGTTCCAAAAAAGTGGAAACGTTTTATGTACAGGGCAATTTATGCGTGTGGCGCAGTGGATAGAGCCTTGGTGTTGGAATCAGGGGTCACAGGTTCAAATCAGGGGTCACAGGTTCAAACCCCACTGCAGTCAGCATGTCGTTGTGTCCCTGGGCAAGACGCTTCACCCCAAATTGCTCCTGTGGGGATTGTCCACAGTATTGAGTATGTAAGTCGCTTTGGATAAAAGCATCTAACAAATAACATGTAATGTAATTCTGTTCAATTCTGAAAAACGCAGGAAATAAAGAGCGTGTAAGTGAGCATGAGAGCAGCTGATAGGCCAATCCAACCCTATAATTCACCTTGAAAGACCCCCTGCTGCTGTCACCAGGGATAACAGCACAGCAGCACACATCCAGAAGAGGCCCAGTGGTGAGGTGAGAGGATGTGAAATGAGGGATGAGGTAAGAAAACTAAGCGAGAGAAAGTTGGGAGGAAAGGTGGAGAACAGAACGGTAATCCCTATGATTCACGTCTGCATTCGGACAGAGCCAGAGGTCTGCGGCTACCCAGGGAACCGGGGGGGCATCAATCAGATGAAGGTAGGAGGACGAGGGAAAAGGACAGGTGCTGAGAGAGAGGAGATTTGGGGAGGGTCTAAGTAGGAGGTGTGTGTGTGTGTGTGTGTGTGTGTGTGTGTGTGTGTGTGTGTGTGTGTGTGTGTGTGTGTGTGTGTGTGTGTGTGTGTGTGTGTGTGTGTGTGTGTGTGTGTGTGTGTGTGTGTGTGTGTGTGTGTGTGTGTGTGGGTGTGTGTGGGTGTGTGTGGGTGTGTGTGGTCTAGCATTACTATACTTGTGGGGACCTAAATCTGTTTACATAGTCACGTGTGGGGACTGGCTTCCCTTATGGGGACAAATTGGAGGTCCCCATGAGGGGAATCATTAATTTTAGGGTGAAGACTTGGTTAGGTTTAGGATTAGGGTTAGGGTAAGGGTAAGGGTTAGGGTTAGGCATGTGTTGGTTATGGTTAAGGTTAGGATAAGTCTCCAGGAAATGCATGTAAGTCAATGTAATGTCCCCTGAAGTGATGTATACATGGTGTATGTGTGTGTGTGTGTGTGTGTGTGTGTGTGTGTGTGTGTGTGTGTGTGTGTGTGTGTGTGTGTGTGTGTGTGTGTGTGTGTGTGTGTGTGTGTGTGTGTGTGTGTGTGTGTGTGTGTGTGTGTGTGTGTGTGTGTGTGTGTTGGGCAATATGAAAATGTCAGCACTCTTAAAAAGTCAGAGAACAGCACTTTCCTTCCATCAAGCATCAAGTCATTCTGTCAGATCCCCAGTGGCCGTATTTATATCACATGCCCTACCCACACAACACTGGCAGTGCTTACACTACAGTTAGCATTTAAAGAAAGTATGAAACTTTGTTGAGAATGGTACAAATAAATAACCTGAGCCCATAGACTGAATAACTAGACGAGTCAGCCACTGTGAAATCACCCCTTGGTTCTGTGGTGAATGTTTGGAAACCTTACATTTTGAATTTTCTCAGTTTTTCTGGAACCACAGATAAGAAAGAGTTTGGTGATAACTCTATGGGTTTACCACATGTTCACCACATATCCAGTGGTGATCCTAGAGTCTGTGGGGGCCCTAGGCAAACATTCACTGGGGGCCTCTCGAACCAGCTTTTCATCACCACGCACAGCCGACAGCCCCCCCCTGGAGTGGAGCAGCGCAACTGAAATTATTAGCTTTTGATGGCGCGCTATGCATGGGGACCCCTTAAGGGGGTTACCCGACATGTCGTTGCAGTAAATTAAAGGGTGTTTCATGTTGTCGTTGCTGTGGACCTTCTTAATCTACCTTCTTTGGGGGCCCCCTTCTGGTCCGGGGCCCCAAACAGTTTCCTGCCTTGCCTGTTCGGAAGGTGCTCCCCTGCACATATCCATAAACTGTGTATTAGAAGTGTCTATGAAGTCACCAAGACGTCACTCATTGGTTCATTGACTACTGTTTTGAAGCCTTGAGTTTGGCATTTTGGCCATCGCCATCTTGTTTTTATGGAACCAGAAGTAAAAAAGTCACATGTTGGTCCATCCATAAACTGGACAACGCCGTGGTAGAGACCTGTCAAAAACTGGGTAGTGAAGCATATCCTGATTTATCTGTGTTAATCTAAATGGGACCATCATTTATCAAATGAACCTCATGCTGTACTAAAGAAGACTTCAAACTAACAATTGAGACCATGAGCTCAATGAGGTAAAGGGTCATTTTTTCATAGACTTCTATACTTCTTTTTGCAGTAGTAGAGCTACAACGATGTCAACAAAACGACAAGCGATTCGAAACTGACAAATCAAGACATTTAAAGATCAACTTACGATGGACATTTTTTGAGGCACTTCAACATAGATTTCACTTTCAGACCCGGATGTTGCCGCTTCCCTGAGACGTCAGCGCGAACACATGCCAGGATGGAATACAATGGCTTTCAGTCAGCAATTTAAAAAACACTTGTTACGCCACACTCCATGAAAAAAATACAGTATCAGGGCGTAAATCCGTACGACCTTTCAAGAAAAAGAGAAGCTTTGAATTCTCAACAATGGGAAAGTGCTGATTCAAAGCTGAAATAACTTTTGCTCATCAGGGTGATCCCCACTGACAATTGGACTCCTAAGCAAGGATTTAACACAGGAGAAATGTCCTCAGAGAGCGAGGACAGATCACCTTGCTGAAGGGAAGGCAGTCAGTCTGGCTCATTTGATGACTGAGATTACAGAGAAGCCTTGCAGACCAGAAAAGGAAAGGGGAGCTTATCCACACACTTCATGGTCCATCAGCAGATTTCATTCCAATAAGTGAATTGCCCCTCTTCTAGTATTTCCAATCGATTTAATATACTGTGCTCAGGGGTCATGGGGGGCTTTCTGGAGACAATGAAATCCTGGGCCCTGTGTCTGTTTCCAAAGGGGCTATAGATTATGGGGGTCGATGAATATGTGATGCCCTATCTTCACCAGGCAATCAAAACCACTCGAAGAATCGCCTCCTTGTCGAGCCTGAAGACCCTTGACGCTGCGCCTCAAAAAGCCATTTTCCACCTTCTACCTGCTTTCGTGTTCATGCGAGCGGGAGGCGGCTCTTTACGGGACAGAAAATAGGAGGTTTATGAGCCTCTGTGCCATGTTGCCACGTTATATACGGCCAAATTGAATCACGCTCGGTGTGACATTGCTATTATTTCAGGGGTAATATACTGTCATAAGACGCGCAGGTGATTTCTCGTGAAAAAGTAATTTCAGAACTGAACCGTATAACAGTTTAAATGATAGCGTTCGTGCAGCAATGACACTTTAGTGACTTCACTTCTGCTGCTTTCACACAGGGTCTGAACCACCTAATGAAACAATAACGTTGGTGAGAGATAGAGAGTAAACGATATAAGAGAGTGAGAGTGTGTGGAGAACCTGATTCTCTAATGTGCTCTATGTAATACTGTACATCCTGACTCTGTGTTTCTCTGCGGGGAAACCATTTCTTCCCCATCTCTTCTTTCATTACAAGTCATGACGTGATGATGCTGATCATGAGCTTCCTGCAGATGAGCTTTTGTGGTTATTTATCATAAATGGTATACTGAGAATGCAATAAAGCAACGTTGCCACAGTATGCTCTCATTTCCATGACAAATGATCAAGCCTTTAATGAGAGTATTGCCCTTTTGTTGACTTCTGCATGTTTACATTGGGTAACTTTCAAGTGTTATGCTTAACAGGAAATATATGAAACTGGAACCCAGGGATTTTAGCCTTTGCAGACCATTAACATGCACAAAAACCTAAAACTGGTAAAAAAAATTGTGAGAAAAGTAAAGATAAGTAAATTAACAAAAAATAATCGACAACTATTTTGATAACCGGTTAATCGTTAAAGTAATTTTTTAGCAAAAACAATTGCTAAAATTGTGTTTTCAGCCTCTGAATTATGAAGATGTCTTGCTTTCTTTGCTTAATTTCATTGTCAAGTTAATATATTCGGGTTTTGGAAGGAAAATCTGAGCAAGTCTTACATTTTTGGTGAAAACAACCATTTTCTGCAGATCAATCCATACAGAAAGTACGTTTTAGCCCTATCTGAGATGTCATTTAACCATATTGAAATGTAGCCCTCTGAACCATACTGTACTTGGGTGAGTATTATTCCTATACATTTATTCTGAGAGTTGACCAGCTCTCGTATCCCTTACACTTTAATCTGAAATCTTTACCTGGTCTCAGAACAGCAGTGGACCTCTGCCTCTGCTCAACGACCTCAATCCAGATTGTTAGATATCAAAACCTCAGATGACTCATTACTGTTGACAAGAGGCAGTTAGTTCATTATTCAGCATGTCCATGTAACATAAGACAATATAGATGGATAAAGCCAGGAAGCCTGTGATGCATCCAGCGCCTGACACAGATTTCAATCCTGGTGGATAAATGATGAGGTGGATAGAGCAAAGGATACATCTCTGTAGCCAAGAGCTGGATCAAATTACACATTAGAACCAAAAAGAATCGATAACAGATCAACGCAGTGCCTATGGTGTTTCCCCCCATCAGTATCAATTGCAACTCTAAAAGAGCAGCTACAGAGTGACATTTTTAAATTAAATTCACATGTATTAAACATGTGTGCATCCGTGCTATCTTAATGACCTGCGTGGAGTTCATTCTCCCATCTCTCAGCGGGATAATCCAACCCTTTTCCTGCTGAAGGAGCCTGTCTCGGGGCTGAAGGGAGGGAAGGGATTCTGTCTTGCCACAGGACTTGTCATTGTAATTTCATGGCACATTGGTCCATGATGTGGAAAAATGGTGCCCTCAAATAAATCAAAGTCAGCAGGTTTGGTGAAAGGAGACCCAGCAGATATTCTTACCTCCTTAAATCACCCAAAAAATCACCATAATATTCATGATAAGATTTGCAAAAGATCAGATAAGTCATCTGTTTTATTGCCATTTTTGTCTCCTGTCAATTTTGTTGGACCGTTAATTCTCTAGGTTCGACTTTTTACAAAACAACAGAAGCATTTCCTGCTGCTCTTTGACAAAGGTGACTCCTATTATCAAGTTAAAGTCATTTGAAAGGTATATAAATAAATAAAAATGACACCAAAAACTAGTTTACAACACAGCATTTGTGGCGAAAGGATGACTTGGAAAGTTGTACAAAAAAACTGAATTGATAACGTAGCTTTAAACTTATAATACACCGCAAAATCTTACTATTAAACACATGCACGTCAATCTTCACACAATTACGCAGTGCAATCTGTAATAAATCCATGCACAATACAGATCGAGCGTGCTTTATTTGACTAATTAAAACCAAAAATGCAAGTATTATCAGCAGCGTGATTACAAAAAGTGGTGATAATATTGCACAAACCTGACCAGAGGTTCCGTCCGTGTCCGATCAGCTGCAGCCTGAAACTTTGTGCTCCTCTCTCTCTCTCCTCTCTTTCTCCTCCTCTTCCAGTGCTGCTGCTGAGCGTGGCTCTGCGCGAGGACCCAGCGCGAGGCACGCAAGCTCCACCCACTCCGGCCTCCAGAGCGCTCTCTAAACACAACCATGCGTAAATAACTATGGTAAATAAGTCAAACATGTCCTGATGGGAAACATCTATCTGTGGTCAATTTTGCAGGATGTTTAACACACATTTGACACTGCACAATTCACTTTCCTTATGCCTGTGAATGTCAGCGTCAGTGCTCCTTGTGGTACCATAAACTGATAATGTTTTTGCAATGAAATGTACATAAGACAGGGACGTGCACAGGTACGGGCTATTGTTAACGGCCCGTTTTCCCTTTTTGGCTGACCTGCCCCTCTGGAGAGAGCGAGAGTTTTTTTTTCTTTCTGTTGTGGTCGAATCAACATGATAAGCCCACAATTAGTATTGTAATGTCTCGCTGCGGGAAACACACCAGCTTCATTCTCCTTCTACTACTTCTTCTTCTCCTTACATGTAATTGCCCGCGACATTTTCAATGAAGAACTCGTTTCAGTGTGAACTCATTCCACAGTATGACCACAAAAGTATTTTAAACCAGGTAGTCCTACGTTTTTATTATTGATGTTCTATATCGCACATATCTAAGTGTGTGATTACACATGTTACGTATTATATATATAATATTTATTATAGGCTACTGTATTGGTGCTGGTGCGTTAAGACCACCTCTAGTGTCGGATTTAGGGAAATGGATTTTGAGTTTTCTCATGGCAGGGACTTTACTTGCTCTTGGCACCGTCGGTTATTTACAAAAAAACACCTACATATACTTGTTATTGTGCTTCTGTCTTTCTGTGTCTTTTCATCTGCTCCTTAAACTCCTATTAAACATCCATGGTAAACTCCCTCAACGCGCCGCTCGCTCTCTTTTCTTGATCGCCCTCTCACAGGAGAACACTTCACTGTCCCGCTTTATTGTAGGATTTCTGCCATATCTCTACTTTAATTTGACCGTCTCTGTTATTAAGTTATGGAATACTAAATAAATAAGTAATTAGATACCGTACCTTTACTGGGCTCATAAAGAATTATAAGAATAATGCGTATTGAACTGGTTTAATTAATTAGTGAGTTTATTTAAGGTAATTATAGAAGCCCTATTTTATCAGTATGTCTGCACAGCAGTTACAATGGTCAAACTGCATTGAATTGTCCCCATGTTTTCTTTAATAGTTGCTAACATTAGATATTTGAATGAGATATGGACCGCAAAACAAAAAATGTCCCTGTTTTTCATTTTAAAAATCAAGTCACCGAATGCAAGTAGTTGCCTTAGCTTATTTTGTTTTGAGATGATGATGTGAATTACTGTTCAAATTAGTTAATGTAATAATCGTTTTGGTCTTATCTTTTTTTTCGGGGGGGAGGCCCTTTTTCCAGTTTAGAGCAATAGCCCCTCCAAATGTCTGTGCACGTCCCTGACATAAGATAAGCAGTGGCGTTTTTATATGTACAAAAGTGGTGGGGCACAAAAAACGTAGATGTCTATATATAAGCTTCTGCAGTGAGGTGCAGTGAGGTTCATGGCTGGTACTGGCACTGACTCTTCAGGTTTACAAATCAAAATATAATATTATTTTCAAAAGCTTTTTTTGTCTGATTCTTCGATTAATTTTAGGATAAAGGATACCCAAAAAATGTAATTGTATCATTTAAATATTGAACTGTTCTCTCTTAGTAAGATCCCATTTTCAATAAAATTGTGGTCTTACCTTGACTTGAAGATGAAGTCCATTTGCCTATCCTTCTGGACAAAAATCTCTTACTTTTTTGTAAAAGTCCTCCTTATCTTCTTGTAGATTTATGATTTGAAAATTATAAAAGTAGCTAGACAAACCTGCAGGTCCGCTACAACTCTTACTACTTTTAAATCCAGGCTGAAGACTTTTCTTTTTGCCGCTGCTTTTAATTGAACTATTCACATCTTAGACTGCACTGTAACTTTTATCCATGTATTTTTTCTTTTAATGTTTATTTTATTAGCTTTTCTTTTTAATGACTGATTTTAAATGCCATTTTCTTAATGTCTTTCATTTTTTGTAAAGCACTTTGAATTGCCTTGTGTTGAAAAGTGCTATATAAATAAACTTGCCTTGCCTTGCCTAATAAAGATTTCATGTGACACATAAAATGGATTTGTTGATGGGAATTAATGTGAATAAATTAACTCTAGGTTAACGGTACTCTTGCTATCACTACTCACCGACACTATAAACCTTGTCCCTCATGCTAGCCCTGACAACACCGGTAAGCACACCTTCATCTAGACTGCACTGTTTTACGTGTCCTGACTTGTAGTGGTTCTCTCCTCTATCTACACTCTTCTTGTCATCTTTGTAAAACGATATCAGACTGGTCATTGACAGCCATGACTTCTAGTTAAATTCAGTGTGGCTGAAATGAAAAGCTTTGTTAAAATATGCAAGCACGCGAAAGTCAAAGTCAGCTTTATTGTCAAAAATTCTACATGTGTTATACATCCAGAAATATCGAAATATCGTTTCCCACAGTGTGACATGTATACAAATAATAAATAATAAAACAAAACAAAAATGGCCTAGATAACCAGGGTATACAGTTTAAAATGTTAATATATTTAAAGTGTTCAAAGTGCAGTTTCAGTGCAAGTCAGTTGAAACGATCTTAAGTTGGCGTGACGTTGAAGTCGTGCGACCCTGCTGCTGTACTGGCTTGTAGTTAGTTTATAGCATAACGTTAGCATTTCGCTTTTGGCGACTAGATATATGATTCAAAAATTATAAAAGTAGGGTAGACATGTGGAGATTATCCGGCTAAACAAAACGTGATCCCTCTCTTAAATGTGTGTCAACCACAGACCTTATTTCGAGCTATTTTCCAAAATCCTATGGAGAATTTGCATTGGTTTTTCACGAAGGAACCGGAAGAAGTTTACTTCCGGGTTTTACGACGCGTCACTGCGGTTCTCATTTTTTTGCCACACACATGAAATAGGACAATACTCTGAGCATGTGCAGTGTAGTTTTTACAGTCACCATTCACTTAGACAGTGAGAGGGAGGGGCAGGATCGGGTTTTGTCCCACATGGCTCTAAACAGCTCAATAGGCACACACTGTAGACACTAATTAGAAGAACACAGACTAAAACAGCAATGTACAGACGAATCAGATGATTAAACATGATCTTAAAATATATTTAATATTTTTTTTTGCAATCATTATTTTTAATACTTTCTGCTGACACTTGGTGGGGCTGTGCCCCACCTGCCCCTAATGACCAGTCGCCACTGAAGATAAGATAAAATGGACCTTTATTAATCCCCGTGGGGAAATTCAGTAGTTGAACAGCAACAGGATAAGAATGAAAAACAGGACAGCACAGATTCACACAAGATTAGAGATTAATCAAATTAAAGATAAAAATACAAATTATATACAGTTAAAGGTGGGGTAGGTAAGTTTGAGAAACCGGCTCGAGATACACTTTTTGTTATATTCCATGGAATGCTCTTAACATCCCGATAGCAATGAATATCTTAAGTGCTTCGACAAAAAATCCATACAAAAATATCATCTGTGGAAGCTGTAGTACTGTAAAAAGCACGACCAATCATTTGAGCCGGCCCGGCTAAAGTAACTGGATGGCCTACCTGCCTGTCAGCCTTCCATCTGTGCACAAACTTATCTCGTGCCCTCATTGGTCATGTGCGCGTTCGTGTGTGTTGGAGGAGGGGCTCTGTAAGGAAGTCTGAAGGAAGGGGCAGATTTTTTCCGGTTGTCTATTTTCAAATTCTAGCGCACTCGAGCTGGTTTCTCCAAAATTACCTACCCCGCCTTTAAGTAACTTTAAAATAAGAAATTACTTAAAATGAACATATATACATATTTGGGTCCGATATTAGATATATTTACATGCATGTGTGAAAACAGTGTGTATTTTATGTCCAGTACTTGTGTCCATGTCTTTGTTTAAACTGTGTACTGCAAACTTAAACCCGGACCCTAGCCCCTTGTGCTAAAATCAAGATGCAGAGGCAAATATATGACCAGGGGCATACACTTACGGCCCGTCCACACTACAGCTTCGACAGCTTCAAAAACTGTTTCCAACGCGTCTGCCCATTCGCTTTGAATGGGGTGACGTCACGTTGCCTCGCTTTTCACCGAACTGAATTGTGGGTAGCATAGCGGTCCGTCAACTTCTGACGCCGGAGACGGACCGCTATGTGAATTACGTGAATTCAAAGTGAATGGGCAGATTGAAGCTGTCGACAGCGTCCACACTACAGCGTCGACAGCGTCGACAGCTTCAATCTGCCCATTCACTTTGAATGGGGTGACGTCACGTTGCCGCTTTTTTTCGGCAAACTGAATTGTGGGTAGCATAGCGGTCCGTCTCCGCCGTCTCCGGTTCAATTTCTGACGCCGGAGACGCCGGAGTAGCCAGCGCCAGCCAATCAAATCCCGTTTCGGAAAATCTGACAGCTCAAGCCGTAGCCAATCAAACCGCGTCTAAGCTGGGAGAGATATCCCGCCGTTCATTTCTATATTTCAAAAAAAGATGGAGGAGAAACTAATTATCGCCGTAGCAAATCACCCGGTTTTGTATGACCGGACCCTCTTCACCTACCGGGATACAAACCGGAGGAACCAGGCATGGAGGGAGGTGGCAGAGACAGTGGGTGAAACTGGTAGGTTTTCGCCTGTTTGGGGAGTTTATATATATATATATATTGCTCCCATAAAATCCCCGGGGGTTTTTGCTTTGTATGTCGGGGGCGGGAGATACATGTGATTGGTTGTTGGTCGCGTTGCTTGAATAACATCCCCAAGCTTCAGACACGCCCAGCTCCAAGCTTTTTTTGAAGCTGTAGTGTGGACGCTCCGTAGAGTGCCATGGGGGCATAACACATGTGGGCCCTTAAACAATCTGTTGGGCGGAGAATGGATCCTTGTCAGTAATTAAGGTTCAGAGCAGAAAAACACTTAGCACATCTAATTAATAAGATAGGTGCATAGGGAGGGATGCATATCTAAGGTTGTGAATACGATCCTATAAACTGTCTAACTAATATTTAATTGTGCCGCATTAGGTCATTATGCCAATTATATTATCAAACTTTCAAATAATTTCTAACACTCATTTTGGTCATATACAGATATGCAATGATGGATAACATGTAGTCCAATGTCAAGTCTCTATTTGATCATGTGACCAGATGATACCATATAGTGTAACTTGGGCCTGCCACATCATACTTACATCACACCACTCAATATGCCTGTATACTGCAGGGAAAATCATGACCATGTATCTGTCTCTGTGATAAGTAGTTAATATAAACAGTCATGTTATGCAAGAAAAGCTTAAAATCTGAGTGCATCTCACAGCTAATGTGACTTCACACAAATTACCCCTCTCTGTTTGTCCTAGAACATTAAGTTCTTGAAAGCAGCTTGTTTGTTAAAGCACCAACCTCTGTGGCTTCATTAAAGTAACAACCCATGCTGCACCTGCACACTGTTGATGAGTGTATGCAGCTTTTCAAGGGAACTCATACCACTTTTTTCAACCTCTAAATCAAAATGTATAAAGGACTTCCCCACAACAGCATTTCACACCATCAATTCTCTCCTCATTCATTCTTTCCCAGCCATTCCCTGGATCTCTTCCTCCCTCCATCTCTTGAACTGCCCACGCCTCCCGTCCCGCTCTGTCCTCTCCTTGCTTTTCAGGTCCATGTGGCGTCCAGCGGGAACCAGTGCCATCTGCTGCCATCCCTCCATCCCGCTGTGGAGCGGCGGTGCAGGTGTGGAACAGGAGCAGGAGAGCAGTGGCAGATGCGGGTCCTACGTGAGGCGAGGCCGTAATCAGATGTATTGCTGTAGTTCTTCTGGTCTTCACAGACTCACCTGCACAGCAGCTGTGTAATTGATATAGGGACATTTAACAAACTGCTGCCTGAAACGAGGCCATTTCTTTATCAAACCACTCCACCTACTCTATGATTCTAAAGGAATTTTCCTTAAGCTGTTTATAGGAAGGGGATGTAGTCACTGTGACGTTTTGGGATTGTGGTCTGCAGGGCCGGTCCTAGACATTTTGGTGCCCTAGGCGAGATTATGATTTGGTGCCCCCCCCCCCTCCAAGCAATACACAATAGAATATATAAAGAATAAATGAAAAATCTCTACAAAAGACCAATAAACTACAAAAACTTAAACGTATTGAGATGTTGGTTATATACATAAAGGAGGTTTCAAATGTAGTCATTATTGTATTAACATGTTTTAATTGGGGGATGGACATCACATCCTCTAGGGGGGTCCGGGGGTATGCACCCCTTAAAAATATTTTTTTCTAACATTTGAAAGTAAAATGCTTCAATCTGGTGCACTTTGAGCAGAATTACTAGAGAAGATCTAGGGGGTACAACTCTAAACACCCTTCTGAAAAGATCGGTTTACATTTTAATAACCAAATAAGTATGTGAACATAATCAATAACCTACCATAGCCAATAACAAATAAATGTAACGTATTTTATTTTTGTTGCTCATAACATTTATTTATTTATGCATTTTTTTTTAATATCTCCAGTTTTAAACAATATTTTTGGTTTGCTGTAACACTGTACATTTCCCCGCTGAGTAATAAAATAATTCAGATTCTGATTTTGATATATATAATCTTGGTGTTTGGCTGTCTGCATTAAAAAAAATTGGAGATAGGAGTCAGTTAGAACAACCAAATGCTGAATAAGACATTTTTTTAAATCAAACATTTTTCAATTAACTTTTTTAACTAGGAAACCGGACAGCAACCTGTGTAATCCAGATTAGGGATGCACCGAATATTCGACCACCGAAAATTATCGGCCGAAAATGGTTAAAAAGGCCCTTTCGGCTTTCGGCCGAAAGGGTTTTAGCACCGAAAAAATATCACCGAATGTCAGAACAGGCTTACGTTGGTAACCTAACGTGTTGTTGTGATGACGTAATAAAGACGCGGCGACCATGCTCGCGGCTGGCTCACAGGGGGGGAACATTGACCTTTGTCATCGAGATTGCCCTGAGCCTTTAACAAATCGTATTAAATAATCTGATGACAGATTGTAAACAGAATAGCTGAAATTTTAACAAACTAAATAACTCAGTTTCCTCTAATCATTAACCCATGTTTGTATCATGTAGTTAACTCCGTGTGTTGCTGCTAGCATACATAACACCTGACGTGGAAACGTTACTCGTGGATGGAGCTACAGAGCTGCTAGAAAGACGGTCGAACCCGGTACATTCCTCCGTCTGCATGCGGTGCACTTTTGCTAAATGTTTAGACAAATTGCTCGTGCTTACATGCTAAACTCTTATTGCACTTTTGGTAACAAGTATTCTCCACATCGAGACGGGTAAAGTTTAACCACACCTCGGAGCGCGTTCTCTCCGCCATCTCCGCAGTGTGCTCCGCTGCATGTAGCAGCTGCGTGTGTGTAAACTGCCCCGCCCCCTCGCACACAGACGGGGAGAGAGATCTCGTCTGATCGAAAATACAACATAGACGCATTTGTTGTCTTTGCATATTAGAAACGAGTTGGCGACACTAAGACTGCGATATAATGTTTTTTAGCAATAATACATGACATATATAAATGTACTGTATGCATTCAAAAGTGCTGAATAAATGTTTTATGGACCCATAATAGTGATTATTATTTAAGTTAAGTTTTGCCATAATCATGTCTATTTCCATAATCAGGTAGCTGAACAACATTGGTAAAAAATGTATACATTATATATATATATTTCTATTAATCATTTTCGGCATTCGGTTTTCGGCCAACTGTTTCCTATTTTCGGTATCGGTTTCGGCCAAGAATTTCCCATTCGGTGCACCCCTAATCCAGATATTACCCCACGCAGACCCTGCTTCATTGAATATTGTACTTCAAATGGGATTATAAATTACTAAATGAACATCATGCTGTATTGAAGAAGACCTTGCAGGTTTAAGGCACTTCCACATTTTCTTTCATTCTCAAACCTGAACTTACTGCTTGGATTTTCCCTCATCAGCAGAAGCAGAAGGACAACATCTGACAATGTGAAACGTGTCCATTTGGACGATACAAACTGTAAGCTGTGGTTTTACCCAGTGCTGGAATTGGGCCGGTACTCACCGGTACGCAGTACCGGCACTTCTGGTTCTGACCCATGGAGTACCGGCACTTCTTGCTCAGTACCGGCATGCTGGCGGTACTCCGGTACTCATGCACCGTGCCAGTACTCAACACTCTCCCGCCGTTCTTATTATACATCCATATATATATATACAGCCGCCCGGTACTCAGTAGATGCGTCATGAGGTGCCGAACGGACATTCTCATCGCTCTAACCGCTGGAGTTTCACAGCGGCTGTCAGCTGTTTACTCCTGTCATTCAAACAGAACGTGCTGGAGAGGGGGCGGGGCTTATCTTCTCCATGTAAATACTGTGGTGGAAACGACTATGTCAAAATTAACCTATTTGACCGTGATTTAATAGTAATACACGTTTCAAAATAATAATAATAATAATAATAATGCCGAAGTAACAACATACTGAAAACTGTTAGTAAAACCATGTTTTAATGCTTTACAATTTACATACCTAGATGCACGTGTGTTGTGTTTATGCAGTGCAACTCCCACCCAGTGGGTGGCTATGTAGAGTGATAGAACAGAGCAGGCACGCCCCCGAGAGAAGGAAAGCAAGTCACGTCACAAATTAGCATTTCTAAAATGTTAGCGTGGATTAATAAAAGTGCAAAAAGACAGCGGTTGTCGCCGGAAGAAACTTCAAATACAGAGAATGCTGTGCCTGTGTTGGAAATTGTGTCTGATGGGGAGCTTTCTTTGGTTGATCCTCCTGCTCCAAGTTCTAGTGCATTAGCATTAGCACTAGCTCCGCCGCCTCCTCCAGAGCCTCTAACGTTAGCTGCTGCTGGCGCAACTGCCACCACCAACACCGGGCAAAGCGATGCACCTGACTGCTGGACAACGGACCAGGTGCAATATTTTTGCAAGACCAATGCATGGCTCCTTCTTAAAGATAAGAAGCTAGGATGTCGGATATGCAGAGATGTCAAATCTTTGGGAATACACACTGGACAAGGACTGAAACTGTCAACTGAATGGGGTGAGTGTGCAGTGTCTCATTTCGGTGTTGACAAGGGCAAACAACAAGCTAGCCTGAGAAAAAAAATCAAAGAACATAAAGAATCACAAGTCCATGTAGAAGCTGCTGACATCCTTACATCTGCTTCATGTGAAACTATTCAACATCAAGTGCAGTCTATGCATAAATCTGAATTAGACACCACTATCAGAGTTTTTTCGAACGGCATATCAAATTGGCAAACATAGCCGGCCATTCACAGACATGCCAATTGATTTGAATGTACAGAAACTGAATGGGCTGAACGTGGGCAGGGTTTTGCACTCCAATAAAACCTGTGGCGAAATCATCGACCACATAGCTCATGAGCTGAAGAAAAAAATGGCAAAAGACATTACAGAAAACCAAAGAAAACTCTGTGTTTTGGTCGATGAATCTACCACTATTAGTGGTAAAACGGTGCTTGTTGTGTGTCTATGCTCAGCATTAGCTGATGCTGAGCCCGAAACGTTTTTTTGGGAGCTGATCGAGTTGGATGGAACAACGGCTGATGACATCACAAAGGCGTTAATGGAGTGTCTTGGAAGAGATTTTAACGAGGACTTTTTAGGTCAGTGTTTCGTTTCTTTTGCATGTGATGGGGCTTCAGTCATGCTAGAGAAGAGAACAGGCGTTGCTACCCAGTTGTGTAGTAAATTCCCAAGCCTGTTTGTGTGGCACTGCTCCAATCA
>NW_022992310.1:107500-109447 GCF_902827175.1 Gymnodraco acuticeps
AGAATGATGCCAGTTCCTGTGCTCGTTCGTTTCATTTGATATTCATAAAATCATTGATGTTTAAACCAACAAGGGTGAATCTGGATCTATCCTTTAAGTGTAACAACTGCAGATCAATACCTCAAGGCTGCTCATCACTCCCCGATCACCCATGATGAAATGATGAGTTTGTAATGAGACATTAGCTCAACACCTGACCTTGCTAAGAGCACTCCGAGGATTTATTTTCTGTCCCCAGCAGGAGAGTGAGTGAGTAAATGTATGGCCTTTAGTTATTCATTAGAACTTTAATTATGTATGGATGTTCAACAGTAGTAAACAGTCCTTGAGTAGAGCAAGAAAACTAGTTCCTGTTTTATTCTGAGCCCGGGGACATTTAACTCAAAGCAAAATGATTTATGACCGTTTGATATCCGCTCTGGAAATGTAGTGTCAGAGCCGGCTGCCAAAATAATTTGCACTGCTGCTCATTGGGTAATTTTCCTACTCAGAGAACAAGAAAGGGAGAGTGTGAGGGAGAGAGGGAAGGATTGGGAGGAGGGGGAGTACTGAATTAAATTAAAAGGAGAGGACACGCGGTTCCGATAACAGAGTCTGATGGAGCCAGTTGACTGATGATGCACCGCTTCAAATGTTCTCCACACGATTAGATTAATTCTGGCTGCATTTAAAGTGATTGATAATTCCTTTAAATTAATGAAACAAATAGTAAATATATTAAGAACTAATGAGAGATAATCCTTGCTTGAAATGCAACCGGCCGTGTAGCTGTGCCATGCATCACTTTCAAATGTGTCACTTGCATTTTTTGACTGGATAATGCTGATCACACTCATGACTCTTTTCAACACTTACTGCCTTTTTCTCCTGGGTACACACTCTGAAGTCGATGTGGCCCATTTAACCGTTCGCTTCTTCACTTCAGAGCCACTAAGTCAATACTATCCCTCCACCTGTGATTAAATAGACGAGGCCAGGGATTGATCTCCGTTGATCCATGTGACACTTTGAGATTTAAAGGTGTAAAACGCCACGCAGAGTTATTCCCATACCAAACAGAGATATCAGGTTTTGATTAGCGGAGTGATTGACCCATTGGACAGTCGATGGATGCAGTGAGGCTGGATTAGAGTGCAGTGTTCAGCAGGATATTACATGTGCAGGTCAGGAACATTACACCGTCCGTCAGTACTGCATCATGAAACATGTCACAACATCAATGCAGCGGGAAAAAGCTATAACTGGACTCAGCTTGTGATGACAGCTAACTAACGAATGAAAATGGAAATTTAGCATGTGATTATGACCGTTATCGAAAACGAAGGAACACGAAGAATGACAAAATAGTTAATTAAAGGTCACCTATTATGCAAAAATCCTCTTCTTCATGTCTCTTCTACATCAACATGTGTCCCCTCTTCTTCATGTCTCTTCTACATCAACATGTGTCCCCTCTTCTTCATGTCTCTTCTACATCAACATGTGTCCCCTCTTCTTCATGTCTATTCTACATCAACACGTGTCCCCTCTTCTTCATGTATCTTCTACATCAGCATGTGTCCCCTCTTCTTCATGTCTATTCTACATCAACATGTGTCCCCTCTTCTTCATGTCTCTTCTACATCAACATGTGTCCCCTCTTCTTCATGTCTCTTCTACATCAACATGTGTCCCCTCTTCTCCATGTCTCTTCCACATCAACATGTGTCCCCTCTTCTTCATGTCTCTTCTACATCAACATGTGTCCCCTCTTCTTCATGTCTCTTCTACATCAACATGTGTCCCCTCTGTGGAAAGAGACTCTGAAAGTTTGAGGAACAAAGATTCTCTCTCTCTTTGTTCTGATCCATTTCTATAAAAACCTGTTTGAAAATGAGCTGATCAGATTTTGGCCACTTTATGATGTCATAACCAGGGCTGCACATAACTGGTGCGCAGGTGCGCATG
>NW_022992310.1:109547-144547 GCF_902827175.1 Gymnodraco acuticeps
TTTATCATTAGCTACTTACAATAAGTGTGTAAACCATAAAGATTCAAACCAAGGAAACAAGAACAGTGCTGATATATTTTCTTCAAACAAGCAATATCATTGTAATTGCTGGCGCATAAGTTAAAATATATTTAATTTTTTGTTGCCACTGAAGGGAGCGAAGGAGAGGTGTAGTGTGGGAGAACTTGGGGAAGTGAAGACCACAACACCTTCATTTTTTAACCTGATATTCAACATGATCGAGTCCTGATCCGAGGCCTGGACTTCGAGTATAGCTGAACCTGTCTCTGCGGTCCTGCCTGACTCTCATCATACTGCTTCCCTGATGGCTTCCACAGGATTGTTGACATCCTCGTGAATTCATCTTCTTATTATAGACACATGCATTTCCAAACATTTCGTCTACCTATGTTGTAAAATGTATTATCTCTTCGATTTACACACGCATCTATTGCACGTCTGTCCGTCCTGGGAGAGGGATCCCTCCTCTGTTGCTCTCCCTGAGGTTTCTCCCCTGTTCCCTTTAAACTGTGGGTTTTCTCTGGAAGTTTTTCCTTGTACGATGTGAGGGTCTAAGGATAGAGGGTCTAAGGACAGAGGGTCGAAGGACAGAGGGTCTGAGGACAGAGGTTCTAGAGGGAGTAGTGTCGTATTGTCATACTGATATTCTGTACAAACTGTGAAGTCCACTGAGACAAATGTAACATTTGTGATATTGGGCTATATAAATAAACATGTATTGATTGATTGATTGATTGATTGATTGATTGATTGAACATAACCAGCTACATAGGTTTAGTTAAAATATGATGGTAGAGATGGAATACAACTATCTCTCAATGGGTCTCATTTGATAGGACAGTGTAGTTGTTTTTTGGCCTAATGTTAGCTTTACTTCTGGTGATTGCTAGCAAAGTGCTAATTTCTGCAATTGGAAAAAATGTAATCATAAAATCCCATTGGCTTTTGTTTAAGGAACCGTGCAATGCTACAGGTCGATCAACAACAAAAACGACATCCCGGCAGCCTGTTTTAAACAATTATTATTTTGCACAAACATGTTGAAATGCATGTTAGTGTGCTCTTGAGTGTCATAGATTCTGTTTTACCTCAAATCCCAAATGAGACATCATTGGTTAATGTGACAATGTTTTTTGAGAACTGCGTACCTGAGCTATAATGTCTTTTTAGGAACAGTTCAGGCCCTTATTCCCATGGTCCCTGTCCTGAAGAAAAGAACAAGGAAATAAAATCTCCATATAGGTGGGACACTAAGGGACAGGACCCTATTCTCAGTCGTATAAACATTCACAGCAATCAGCCGCCCACACAGCACACAGAGTCCTCGCCACTGACAAAAAGTAGGTGTGGAACATCTCAGGGAAATAGGAGTCTGCAGGCGAAATGAACTCATACAATCAAATACTATTCATTGCATTGCTTTTAAGATGAGTGCAATTATTCTTTGAAGCACGATTAGCCTGTGGATGATTCTCTGGAGAAAAGTGTGGTGGATTAACTATGTCAGCCTGACACTTGTGTAATTGACAGGGATTGCAAAGGAAACTCTGGGAGATGAGCAACACACAAGGTACACTTTATTAATGGGAGTTATGTTACAAAGAACTGCACTGTACAATATTCAGCCAATACTGTACATGTAGTGATAAAAGTTAATCACACAGTCATGCAAAAAAGAAAGCCATATGACAAAGAACAGACCTATGGGCTAAATAGAAGTTCTGACCCAAGATTTATCACAGGTCATCCCTTACATTATCTAACATCACTAATCCTTAATGAGAAACCTTTTAAATGTTGTGTTCATTTGTGCTAGGTGGACATGTCAAACATACTTGATGAGTGGACTCCACAACCTCCAAACAAGTGACCTATCTACCTTTATGCACATCTGGCTTACAGCTGAAGTGCTTGGAAGAACATCAAACTGCTCTATACCTTTACATTTGAACTACTTTAACCATGCATGGACCATATATAAAGTCAGCATTGGTTTTAAGACTAAAGTTTGAAGCATTGTTACACTAGAGGGTGAATCTAATTAGAAACTAATGGTGAACAAATCACAATAAGGGAACCAACATGTTGCAATACTTGTCATGAACCGAAAACTTAAAGGTCACCTATTATTCAAAATCCACTTTTCTACATCAACATGTGTCCCCTCTTCTCCATGTCTCTTCTACATCAACATGTGTCCCCTCTTCTCCATGTCTCTTCTACATCAACTGTGTCCCCTCTTCTTCATGTCTCTTCTACATCAACATGTGTCCCCCTCTTCTTCATGTCCTCTTCTACATCAACATGTGTCCCCTCTTCTTCATGTCTCTTCTACATCAACATGTGTCCCCTCTTCTTCATGTCTCTTCTACATCAACATGTGTCCCCTCTTCTTCATGTCTCTTCTACATCAACATGTGTCCCCTCTGTGTAAGAGACTCTGAAAGTTTCAGGAACAAAGATTTCTCTCTCTTTTGTCCTGATCCATTTCTATAAAAACCTGGCTCTGAAAATGAGCTGATCAGATTTTGGCCACCTTTATGATGTCATAACGATTTTTGTCTTGTGTAACCATTAGCCAATCAGCAACCAAGGTACAACCCCCCCCCCTTATCACTGAATCTCCTCCTAGAGCACCATTGTGTTCTTTGTAACCAAATCTCTCTCATGAGGGGCGTGGGGAGGGGCTCCTTATTTTCATCTAAAGTAACAGACAGAGAATCAGCACTTTTGAAACAGGGCTGAAACAGACGGGGATTATGGGTAATGATGCAATGATCTGTTTGGTGTTTGGAGCCAATCAGACATGTTTTGTATATATCTGAGACCTATAATATATTGATGAAAAACAGTATAATAGGGGACCTTTAACTTTGAAGTTAAAATATGGACAATAGATAACCCTAAGACCAGATAAAACCTGTCAATCATACAGTATTGTTTATTTCACTCTAAATGGGAACAAAAGCATTTTATAAACATCAAGCTTCATTGAAGAAAACGTTAGACTAGCAATTGAAATCAAGAACCATTTAGGAGATGTTAACTGAGATAGAAAATGTTAACTGAGATAAAAAATCAAGTGAGGAGTAGGGTAATTTTCTTATATACTTCTATGCAATCTGTTTTCACCCCCTGCTTGATATCTAAAGACAATGCAGGACTTTACTTTGAGGTTTACACCTGGCTTTAGTATTTCAGTGCAGTTTGGTGTCACTGCACTTTGTCCGTCACATTGTGTGATCTCCATTCAGCTTTTTTTCTCCTCTCATCTTTCCCAACATCCTGCCTCCAGTAATAAATCACTGCACCTGTCCGTCTCTCTGACCCTGACCTTGATAACTTTTGATGAGACGATGAACTCTTTATTCACAACCTCTTCTGCCCGTCACGCTGATGGAATGAGAAAAGCAAACCAACCATAAAGCGCGGACACACACCCAAAAAGAGTGAGGCAGAGAGTAAAGGAAGAGATGTAGAGTTATACACAACTTCACTCTTGTGGAATTAACCTCTTTTATATTTGAGAAAGTCCAGCAGATCCTTTTATTTAAGCGATAAGCAGTGAGTATTTTATCGTATGCAAATGAAATCCTTTGACAAACTAACATTAGTCTCTGCAGCCCACTGGCCTCTGTGACTGATAGGACATGGTTACAGTGTGGGAAAGTTAATGTAAGCGCTCCTCCATCATCATTAGAGTTAATGATAGACTGTGGAGAGCATTGAGGGCTAGCAGAGCAGCAGTACTGTTCCCACTCCAGCTGGCCTCTGGCCTCAGCCCCAGCCTCGATTTACTACCTATAGATTAGCTGTCACTGGAGGCGAGGCGGCGATCTGTCACAGCGTTAGCCCACAGGCCCCATGAAAATGAGTTGGGTAAAAAGGACATATATCATGGAGTCATGGTATACTCACTGAAAATGAGTCACTTTATGATGCGTTCTTATGAACTCTGGCTCAAGGCCCAGATAAAACCAAACCAACATCAAAGAACTAGCAGTGATGAGAGCGGGACTGTTACATTGCAGGTGTCTTGGCCAAAAATGTGCACTTGCCAACTTGCACATACATTCTTGCATACATAGCAATTATATAGCCCTGTTCCATTTTTGTTGCAACCCCTCAAAGCACTTTAACATAACGTCAGCACAGACGTCAGCATTTTCAACCAAAAAACACACTTGTGAGCTGTGATTTGAAGCCCAAAGCCCCACTGTACCAAAATGTCAAAGAACTAGGAGTGGCGATCGCTGACTGGTGTGTCGCAAGGATTGTTGGCAAAACAGCAGCACTTGTCCAACTATACGTTATTGCACACAGAGCAATTATAAATCGCTTTTCTAGTGTTTGCAACTTCCTCAAAGTCAGCAATCACTTACTGAGACACAATCATGAAGAGGCCATCCTGTCCACATCAGAAAACTTGAGAGAGCATATTTCTTTAAAAAGCAATGAGTATTTTTGTGTCTTGTGAACTATGACTTAAAGGTAGGGTAGGTAATTCCCTTCAGAAACACTTTTTGTTATATTCCATGGAATGCTCTTAACATCCCGATAGCAATGAAAAAATCAAATGCGTTGACAATAAATATATACAAATATTTCATCTCTGGAAGCCGTGGCGCTGTAAAAAGCACGTCCAGTTATCTGCCTCAGCCCGCGGCAGATAACTGGATGGCCTACCTGCCCGTCAGCCTTCCATCTCATGCACAAACTTATCTCGTGCCCTCATTGGTCATGTGCGCGTTCGTGTGTGTTGGAGGAGGGGCTCTGTAAGGAAGGGGCATATTTTTTTTCGGTTGTGTATTTTCAAATTCTAGTGCACTCGAGCTGGTTTCTCCATTCTTACCTACCCCTACCTTTAAAGCCTGGTTTCCTAGAGCACTGCTCTGTATGAATGTGTAAGAATTGGTGAGTGTCTTGTATATGTAAATGCATTTTGAGCGGGTCATAAAGACCAGATAAGCACTATAAAAGTACAGTCCATTTACCATTTACAGCCGCCCTACAATGTATAAAAATGTGGACGTAACATCTGTGAAGTCATCCCGAGACAGTAGTTGATTACACAAAGCGCCATAGGGTCGACAATTGGCTTGACGGTCAGCACCTTAAGACATACCTCTACTCTCCTCTCCTCTTCTCTTCCACTTGTAGATGTATCCTTTGTCACCATAATTCGAGTCCTATGATATCATGTACTGTGGTATTGCCCTCAGAGGTTTGGAGTGATTAATGTCTCTGATGTGTTGTCTGGTCAGAAGTTAATGGCCATGCTTCCTGAAGACAACTTATAAAGCATGTGCGTCTGGTAAGAGAGAGCCGCCTGTATTTACAGCCCCGCTTTCCCTCTGCTCCTCGACTGAAATGTCTCCCTTCAGAGGCTAATATGGGCACACAGGCCCCTAAATCTTATGACTTATCAGACCTCTGGGCAACAGTAAACGCAGCCGGCTGGAGGGAGGACAGAGTCTGATCAATAGAAACAGCATTTGCTTCCATTGTTTTTCCGCCTCTCAGCAGAATCTCCATTCTCATAAGAATCTGCTGCCCGCAATTAGGGGGTGGGTCTGCTGATGGTGTCGTGCGTGGACAGGGGATTAGATTTAGAAAAAGAGGGGGAGGGGGAGGGAGGGAGAAAAGGTGGTAATGGAATTGACAGTTAGAAACTGGCTCGTGCATGAGATGGAAAAGGATGAAAAACGATGAGCAAGAAAAGATTCAGGCGTGGGAACAATGTATATGGGTCATTCCAGAAATGGAGGACATTTCATGTCCCCCATAGAAAAAATCTAATAATCCATGCCCAAAAAGCTAAAACATGCACTTGTTGTGTTTAAACATACCTTGTCTTGAGACAAAATAATATATAGTTGTAGAAAAGTGGTTTCAAAATATTTATTTAAATTATCAAATAGCTCTCGAACATCCCCTAAAATGGCATTTTTCTCTTGTCCCCACTTCTTGGTGACCAACTTGCAAGTCAAATATAACATTTAAAATAGGGATTTTATTTACTTTTTTTGGTATTATTCTATGTATGTCTCTTGTAATGGTAAAATCAATTTGTTAAATCATAAACATATTTTAAATAACAGTAATTTTGCACAGAAGGTGTGTCCCTCAACATGCGTTCAACCCTGTTACCCAAACCTTTTTAGATTGGCACAGGAAGTGAAAAAACTGTAAATCAGATGACACAATGGAAAGGACATGGGTAGACCAAAACTAAGTCCTCTCTTTTTATTTTTACAATCTTTTCAGTCTTAAAAGAGTGTGGCACTCTGACCCACTCAACCCTGTTATTCATATTATCAGAATAAAGCATATTAATTTCAAAGTTATCTTTCTTGCATTAGATATCCAAGTTTGTCCTTGCCTTGAAAGTAGCATTACATGCTACATCTAGCAATAATTCCTGAGGTTAAAGCTCAAATTAGCATTGATTTTCAACCCTGGTACTATAATTAGAGTAACAGGGGTAATTCTTCATTAGAAAATATACATTTGATGCCTAGCTGGGCAAATCCCTTTTTTGTATGGTTTATTATCTGTTTTTCCTGAATACATAAAAAAAAATTATAAAATAAAAGGTTCATTTTTCAAAAATGTTGGTGTCTAAATTGTCCTCCAATTCTGGAATGACCCATATGTTGAAAGAGAAAGCACTGATTTAATGCTAATTTACCTTACCTTAGATGGAGGAAATGTGAATATTGGCATTGGTGTGTGTGTGGTGTGTGTGTGTGTGTGTGTGTGTGGTGTGTGTGTGTGTGTGTGTGTGTGTGTGTGTGTGGCGTGTGTGTGTGTGTGTGTGTGTGTGTGTTGTGTGTGTGTGTGTGTGTGTGTGTGTGTGGTGTGTGTGGATTTATTACAGTGTATGTACTGTGAAAAGTGGTGCATCTCTCTACATTTGTACTTTTACAACATTACATTTAATAAAAGGACAAGTTGATTCAAATTGAGCATAATCTTCACTTAATTATACAATACATTTCCCCAATTCCCTACAACGACATAATACATTCAGAAGATATTCCATTGTATGCCCGGGGGTAAATAGCACTGTCTGATACCTGGGTGCATGTGTACATATTAACCCAGGGTTTCAAAAAACAATGTGGCAAAATTCAACTATAGTCTGTTGACCATAGTTTCACGGTTTTGACGGTTTTAGCAGCATAGCGTTCAATATTTTTAAACAGCAATTACACCATTTGTTTTGGTCATCATCACTGTGAAAAAAGTCCTGAGACCGCATGCAGTGCACTACACATGCAGAACATTTGGTGAATAAAGAACATGCTGATAAAAGATTGGCAGGTAATGCTCGTAATTTTTAAATATATGAAGTGATTTGAGCCAAAGAAGGAGTCTATTGAAATAATGAGCTTGACGACTTTCTGCAAATCAATATCTATGAAGTCACTGGCCGAATTATGTCAAACAATGGTGATTGATTACTACGGAGCCCCCCTGGTGACATTGGTGAGAAACATATTAATACGTGGCCACGTATTAATCATGCGTGGCCACGAATTAGTTATTACGTTCCCACGCATTAGTAATTCGTGGGAACACAATAATTATTACGCAATAACTAAATCCAGATAGTCTATAGAAACTGATGACTGAGTGACAACCATAGACAACACTAGCTAAACTCTGTACCGTAGGCTACGGCTATTATCGCGAAGCATGGATCATTTTTGATTTGATTTGATTTTCATTTGGGTATGAATTATAATGATATTCTGCAATCCCTTGCAGTTAAGCACAGTGTCATCCTTAGCAAAAGGCACTTGATTCGGCTGCTGAAAATGCACGGTTTGAAACGTAGTTGAGTAAAGTTAGAACGATATTGGCAGATTCGGATTTCACGGATCAATAACTCATGAACAAAACGTTATTCAGACACAAATGACGTCTCCTAAGTACCGTGGTAAGGTTGACAACGAACTACAATCACATGTTGATCAAAAAAGCCAATATGCGCCGTCCTCGCTCCCTCGCTGGACACATTACATTGGTCTTTATCTGCAGCCGGAGAAGAAACGAGTGCTCAGGGACCGTCTGCAAAGTGCAACTCCGAAAAAAGAGAATATAATAATATTCAATCACTTCACTATTCTACAGTATATTACTACCAAACTCATTACACACATCAATAGTCTTCTGTTGCTCATACTACATCAGAGAGTTTGGAAGAATATGGTTTGGAATAATTGTGGTGAATATACTGTTTAATAGTAACGTTATTGAAGATGATGCCATATTTATTGATAGATGTTTACACTATAAATATTCACCAAAATTATTCAAAAGCCACATTCTTCCAAACTCTCTGCTGTAGTATGAGCAACACGAGACTATTGATGTGTGTAATGAGTTTGGTAGAAATATACTGTATAATAGTGAAGTGATTGAATATTATTGTATTCTCTTTTTTCGGAGTTGCACTTTGCAGACGGTCCCTGATCACACGTTTCTTCTCCGGCTGCAGATAGAGACCAATGTAATGTCTCCAGTTTGGAGGACAGCACGTATTGGCTTTTTTTGATCAAAATGTGATTGTAGTTCGTTGTCAACCTTACGGTACTTAGGAGACGTCATTTGTGTCTGAACCAGTGGCGGTTCTAGAACATTTTACATGGGGGGGCAAAGGGGAGGCAAGAGGTCATGCCAGGGTGCATAGGAGGGCGGACAGTACATGGTATTTTATACTGTATATAACCTATTTATTGTTAATTCATGCCCTAACACAAGTGTTCTTAATGCACAAGAGAAACAAGGTGTTCAGACAAACAATCGGGTGCCCTTTGAGTCCCCCAAGCTTACTTCAATAATTTTAAATGAAGGAAACTACAAAATGTATTTTAAAGCAATGAATTAATGGAACAGGTTGTTTTTGCATTACAATGTAAATTTAATATATATTTTGTTTTAAAAAAAATTGGTTGTCTAGACAGACATATTTGCATGTCCTCACTAAGCATTATTACATATTAATTTAATATTAAACAAATCAAAATGGCCCAATTATCCCAAAATGTTGCTGCTAATATAATCATATGCTTATCAACTTTAACTGATCAAAAATCAATTCTGAAAAAATACTTGAATTATCTATGAAATTGCAATATTGTCCCTCAGTTTGTTTCAACCCCGTCACGCCATACCATTTACCCTCCTATTAAAATAATGGATCAGTCCATGTGTGATCTGCATTGAGGGAATTACATCACAAAAGTGTCCGTTTCTTCTCTTACCTATATTTCAGTTTTTGTATTTTCAGATTAAGATTGACAAGCTCAACATTTCAACTATGTTATATGAATTAATAATAGTAAATAATTGTTTATTACAAAATAAACAATAGTTTTGCAAATATTACAATTTTGTAATGTCCTTGATTTCCATGTGGTGCCATATCTTATCTAAACAAGGTCTCATGCCTACTTTTGTCAAAAACTTCAACCCTATTTTTTCAAGGAAATTCTAGTAATTATTTATATGTTGTGCCTGAGGTGGGAAAATGTAAGTAGTCCACTACCAGATGTTATGACCAAACATTTCGGTTTAATTTTTTCAAAGATATAAAGACCAAAAGGCACCCGATTCAGAGAATACTCAGAATTCTGCATACTGTAAGTACTTAATTATAATTAAGTACACAAATGACATCACCCATCTCTTCAGAGAGCTACAGGTGACCTGTGCAGCAACACATTTCAATACATATTTGTCAATACTAAGAGCTGCTGGATTGTGCTACTGTAATGGAATATATAAGGAGAATAAGAACATACCATGTGGTCCAGCTGGAGTCTCCTCTGCCTCCTGATCCCTGCCTCTGGCCCTCTTTCTGATACTTCATCTTTATTCCTCACATATATTTCTTCTTCTTCACTAATGTCTTCATCTCCTCCTCTTCCTCCTGCTCTGACCCTCCTGGTCTCTTCATCTCCTCCTCTTCCTCCTGCTCTGACCCTCCTGGTCTCTTCATCTCCTACTCTTCCTCCTGCCTCTCTTCATCTCTCTTTTCCTTTTCCTCTTTCTGTTCTCATATGTCTTTTGTTGTTGTTGAATCACTCCTATACTCTGGCCTGCAAGAGTCTACTTGTGAAAAGCACTGGTACAAATGCTTGTATAACTTTACACGTTAGGGCCATGTAGCCTAGCTAATATGTAGCATATCATAAATATAACATCAGAAAGTATTGATCAAGCGCACACAGGTAGCTGTGTTTGGATCCAGTTTTTACGGTAAAGGATGTATCCTGGTTTCATTGATCTGGCCTCATTGCTGTGATGTGTAGTTTACGTGGATTTAATAGTAGGCTACCGCATAGTTTAGCAAAGTGATCGATCTCCCAGCTAACGCTGTCTGCGTAGTATTTTGTAACGTAACGCTCCAAACAGCGCCAGTCTGTTAAACGCTATCGATTCAAACGGCAGCGTTTTATTAATATTTAGTTTCAAGCTCTCGTCCTTAGTAAAAACAAAACTAGTGGAAGGGGAAATGCTCCCAGGGGAAGCTGATCCATAGGTGCTGGGACAGCTCGCTCCCTCTCTGCAGCTCTGTGAGCCGCGGTCTGTGTAAACGCCGCTCCGCAGTTTAATGCAGGGCCGTAGCTGCGTTTTTAACGGGCCTAAAATGATATTTTAAATGATTCAATTTTAACTAATTTAATGCTTGTTTTGTTGCTTGAGAAGCTTGTGGAAATAGTGTAGGTTTGTTTTAGTACAGTTTTAGGGAAACAAAAGTTAGGGGGGCAGCTGGAGGGGCAAGGCTCTACAGTGGGGGGGAAGCTGCCCCCCCGTAGATCCGCCCCTGGTTTGAACAACGTTTTGTTCATGAGTTATTGATCCGTGAAATCTGAATCTGCCAATATCGTTCCAACTTTACTGAACTTGTTGTCACTCAGTCATCAGTTTCTATAGACCAGGGGATCTCAAAGTGCGGCCCGCGGGCCAATGGCGGCCCTCGGAAATGTTTCTGGCGGCCCGCGATAGTTAATGTGACACGCTGAAATGGATGCGTTATATTTTAATCCTCCATGGTTGTATCTAGTAAGAATTAGAATGAGTAGCTTTCCAGCGGTATCTCCTGTGAGACTGTAACCAGGGCACATCAGCCAATATGGCCGCTCAAAGCAGCTTGACTTTACACTGTGTGGGATTGGTGGATTTGTGTGTCCGTCAAGGAAATCTTGGCCGGCAGCCATCATGGTCTGAAATGACCAATGGACATCGAGAAATCACTAAGGGCCTACCCACCAAGTAAAAAAAACATAAACCACGTGTCTCCCATCAGTTTCCTTTAGTGAGGAGAGAGAGAGAGAGACAGATAAAATGGCTAAAAAAAACGTTACAGTTGCCGACTTCGCTAGAGATTTTTTTCGCTAGCAGCAGTGAAGATAGAGCCTCAGAACCTGAAGTCTTCGACTCTTCTGAAGAAGAAGAATACAAAGACAACAACAAGGATCCATTTGGACATGGGTAAGTGTAAATATTACAGTAATAGTGTACTGGCAATGTGTGGGGAATACCGCGAAAATGAACAATAGGTTTATTGATATATATTTTTTATCGATAGTCATTAACTTTTTATTGGGACAAAATAGACTCTCCATTAGCAAACGTTTACTCTGTGTTAACGTTATTTTGGTGTGTAAAAGTGAGATTACATGTGTAGATGATTAAATTAATCATTTATTCGTCCCACAACGGAGACATTTACAGTGACATGTTTTGCCATCGATTATTTTATCATACTGTTCTGTACAGATGAGACTTTGTCATAGATTATTTATATGTGTGCCTGTTATTATTTTACCGTCCTGTTCAGATGAGACTTTGTAATCAGATGTAGCCTATGTATATGTGTGTCTGTGATTTTATACTGAATGTAAAGTAACTGGAAATACCTGTGTGTGTGTGTGTGTGTGTGTGTGTGTGTGTGTGTGTGTGTGTGTGTGTGTGTGTGTGTGTGTGTGTGTGTGTGTGTGTGTGTGTGTGTGTGTGTGTGTGTGTGTGTGTGTGTGTGTGAGTGTGTGAGAGAGAGAGAGAGAGAGAGAGATCGAGAGAGATTCCTTCTGCAACCTCCCAAACTTTATTTGTATGTGTGCATTGTTATTTGTGCTTGAGCAACATTTTACTTGAACTTTATTTCAATGAAATTAGTTGTAATTATTGTCCTACACAGGCGGCGTTTATCCAGCAGCCACAACATCCATCTGTGCCGGCCCCCAGGTCAAGATCTACTGTGGCTCAAGGGCCTTCACCAGAGCCATCACCACCAAGGACCAGCAGACCATCATCACTACAGCTGCCTCCACCTCCATCTGCGGCTGCCACCAGGTCAAGATACACCTCAGCACAAAGGCTCCACCACAGCCATCACCTTCAACCCAGCCAGCAAGGAGGTCTCGTGGAGGTCTTGTATAGTACTTGTACACCCCACCTACACAGCAGCTCATGCACCATCACCCCCACCTACACAGCAGCCAGACCCACTGTCTTGGAAGACAGACAAAGACCTTGACACTGTCTTGACATTTATAATGAATAGTTGGTTGAAAGTTCTGATGTTCAATATTGTAAATAGTGAGATTTTCAAGTTTCTTATATTTATATAAATAGTTGGTTGAAAAAAACATATTTATAATAAATTGTTGGTTGAAAAAAAAAAGGTTGAATGCTCAATTTGTATTTGTACACATCACATGAACCTTGGTATGTAATATGAAGTCATTATTCAGTCCTAATGTATCTCAGTCCCTGCTGTGGTGAAAGTAGAGTGATAAACACCTATTTTACTCAAAATTTGAATTTAATGTTTTTCATTTTAGACATGAATAACACATTTATATACAGTGTAATTCAAATATTGCACTGCTTTTGTGATCTAGGACTTTGGTAACAAAATCTAAAACACCAAAACAATTCGATCACATGAGTAAATTTGTGTTTTCACAAGAGTTTTGAAGATTTTCCAAAAATCGGATTTCACATTTTAAGCTTTTGAGCTATTTATCTCATCAAACAGTGCTCCAAGGTGAGTAATATGCATATATAGCAAGACCAGAGATTGTCCTTAACATTTTGATATTTGACACATGGGGTGCCATGTCAGAAGAAATACATTTAAAAGGTGATTTAAGAAAACATCTAAAAATCGAGAAAATACCCTTAGACTCCAGAGGGTTAAGAATGGTAAAACTACGCCCCCGGGGTTGTCATTCCTAAATTATGAATGACAGCTTGTGGAAAGTTTGCTAGACTACTGGTTGCATGGCAACTAGGCATCTCGCGAGTTGCGGTAATTGGTTAGTACAATAAAGAAAGGATTTGTTTTGGAATTATTTTGTGTTCCGTTTTTTCTTGGGCGGCCCTCAATCCAATATTGGGTACATAAATTGGCCCTCACTCATCAAAACTTTGAGAACCCCTGCTATAGACTATCTGGATTTAGTTATTGCGTAATAATTATTGTGTTCCCACGAATTACTAATGCATGGCAACGTAATAACTCATTCCCGGGAACCCGGGAATGTTGTTACAGACACCCAGTTTGTAATCTACGGAGCCCCCCTGGTGACATTGGTGAGAAAAATATTAATATTATTATTATTATAGTTAATAATGCATGGCCACGCATTATTAATTCGTGGCCATGCATTATTAACTATAATAATAATAATATTAATATTTTTCTCACCAATGTCACCAGGGGAGCTCCGTAGATTACAAACTGGGTGTCTGTAACAACATTCCCGGGCAAAAATTGCAGGCTGCCTCTATGGGAAAGGAGATCTAAAAAGTAGAACTTAAATTATTGCTTGTCACCGGAGTTGGCACCAAAGAGAAAGAAAGAGAAAGATGAATGTGGTAAATAAATGAAATAATTGGACATTTGATTTGAAGATTGTTATAGAGATGGAAAGACAGAGTATGAAGCATTGTGCATCAGGGGAACTGAAGGGAATATAAGAAAAAGAGGACTTTTTTCCTATTCTAGACAAGTCCCATCTGTCAGAGGTGGAAGAAAAGCTCAGACTTTTACTCAAGTAAAAATACTAAATCGTCATTTTCTGATGCATATAAAAGTCCTGCATTTGCTTTATTAAAAGTACAAGTATGGGCTTCAAAAGAACAATGCTTTGCTTTTACATTAAATTGTTTTATGTCGTTGATATTGGAAGCTGAGAAGCTGATTGGCTAATCTGGATATTTGGAATACTTTGGAAACAAATGTGCGTGTGTGTATTTCCTCCCAACCCAGTCTCACGGCATTTCGTGTTATAGTCACGAAATTAATTTAATCTATTGATGAACACGATTTTTACATTTTTTCGTGTCACACAGAACGATTTTAAAAGCAATGTATTTCTATTGGTAGTATGTTTCGTGCCTGCACCACGTATTTTTGTCCAGTTGGTTTTCTGTGTGGTTCATAAAAACATTTTCTTACTCAATATCTTACCCTAAGCCTAACCCAATCCCTTTTATTTGAAATTGTATAATGTCGGAGTTTTTTTGCCGTCCGCGAGAAAAAGAAATGGGGCTCAGAGCGTCAGAATACTGAAATCTGTATTTAAAAAACAAAAATGTCCTTCTAATTTGTTATTATTTGGTGCAGGCACGAAACATACTACCAATATAAATACATTGCTTTTAAAATCGTTCTGTGTGACATGAAAACAATGCAAAAATCGTGTTGGTGAACACGAATCAATAGATTAATTTTGTGACTATAACACGAAATGCCGTGAGACTGTGTTGTTCCTCCAGGTATAGCTGAAGGTATGTGTTGATTATATTTCATATCAGTTATATGAATCTGCAAAGTATCTAAAGGTTGGGAATAAATGTAGCGGAGAAGTAAACTATCTCTGAAATGTAGTGAGTAAAAGTATAAAATCGGAGAAATTGGAAATATTCAATTTTCAATCTCAAATTGGTACTTAAGCACAGGACTTGAGTAAATGTACTTAGTTACTTTCCATCACTGCTATCTGTTTAATTAGTCCTTTAACCTCACTCCCCTTTATGTCTCACTCTTTCTCACTGACCGCACTTCTCTACCTCCATCCTCCCATTTTTATTAAAACTAAAGTAATTTGTTCATAAAACACGTCCACATTTGGCTCCCACTTTCAGTTAGATACCGCTCTTTAATCTTCTGGGACTGGAGCAATCTATGAAAATGAGATAAGAATATATTGACCACTGACTTTAACAGGAGGACAAAAAAAACCTTCCTCAATATTAGATTTGAAACAGTGTTAGAGTTGCAATAACAAGCTTTATGAAAAGATGAAGAGGATAACCTTTAGAAGAACATTTTAATTTTAATGGGAGGCAATATCCCCAAACAAAAGCCTCAAAGATGTATTATTAAACCGCCCTTGTACAAAGGTACATGAGCTACTCTACTATGAGTGAGGGGAAAAGGAAATAGAATAAAATACTATTGTATTCAATCACTGCCAAGGATGAAATAGCTTAATAGTCCCAATATTTTATACAGTTATAATGTAAGGCTCTTTTATTACTCAAGTAGCCTATTGTTGTTTACTGCTCAAGCACCATATGCTAACTTTATGAGCTTATGCTGAAACATTAGCATTTGTAATTTACCTAGCATAAATTAGCAAAGCAGCTAGCATACTAATAGTCTGCCTTTTTATCAAATGCTTGAGTAAATAAGAAATGCAGTATTCAGGAAACTATAAAAAACAAACAAATAACAAAAGTATAAAATACTGCTCACGAGTTTCACAAATGAAATAATTATATATGCTAACTTTATTAGCTAATGCTAAATACGTTAGCATAAGTAATTTACCTAGCATAAATGATCAAGGCAGCTAGCGTACTTATCCTCTGCTCGTAGCTTGATAAATTAAGTCTTTATCAAATAGGTTTTTTCTTACTCCCTGCTTGATGTTTTTAAGTGCATTTGAACAAAAGAGCATGGTTGAATTTCGTCCTGCACATCACTTGTTCTGTTAAAACACTGTTAAAAACATAGCAGCTAAAAATGCTAAGCAAAACAAGTGCAATGTCTTTATTGCTAGGTTCAAGGCTTTTATTGGTCATACGTGCATAGCTACAGTGTAGTTATGACGATGAAAATCTTAGGTCACAGGCTCCTCCAACAGTGCAACACAATTAAACAGATAACCACAAAAAAATGGTGCAAGTAATAAGTAAATACAAAAGGAAAAATGGTAATAAAAAAAAGAAGTGAAAGTGCAAGTGATTGGAATTATATAGTAGGTTGTTTTCTTAAATATGTATGTATTCTCCCTCACATCCTTCCTTGACCTCATGAATATTTCATTCAAAGTGAAGGTAAAGTGGTAAGGAAAAGACAAAGGACGTAATTTGTTTTGACTATTCAACCGCAGCCCTGGTTTGTCGCCTCAATCTCTCTTCTTCTGCGACAGTAATCTACCTCCTCAAGCACTCCTCCTCCCTGATGATGAGTAGCGCTGAGGCTGCAGCTCCCCAATGTAACGCTCATCGCTCAGCATGCACCCCCTCAACTCTTTTATACACACACACACACACACACACACACACACACACACACACACACACACAGACACACACAGACTTTGGTGACCTTCATTTGAGCTTATTCCAAAAGACATACCGTGCATCGGGCACTTCCGTTTTTGCAGCGGTCATCGCTCTATTTTAGATCAAGAACAATGTCATGTTGCATTAGGCCCATCTGGAAAGATCAGACACATTAAATAGTTAAATTATTTGCTGTTCAGAGAGGTAAGATGGTTATTTTCACCATACCAGATACAGTAAAGGATGAGGTTAACCTGTATGGATTTATAACCACAGGAGGAGGACTCGACAAAGAGGATGTCGCTGGTTAATTCGCCTTAAAGGAGACCCGGTGCCAGGGGAGCTCAAGGACAGCATAGTTAATGGGGCATCAGACAGATGACAGTGAAAAAAGGAAATGGGGCAGATGTTAAATAAAAGGATGGCTGACAGGCGAGAGACACTTGACATGTGTCGAAATATTTCAATTTGTGATGTAAAGATGAAATGTAACTAAGCACGTGAACAAGGCCGGGCTTAAGTTGCCAAGTTGCCGCCAATTAATAATAATAATAACAATAATAGATTTAATTTGTTAGCGCTTTTACAGGTGCTCAAAGACGCTTTACAGATATAGTGAAGGGAAAAGAAAAGGAAGGAACAACAAATAAATATATAGTTAAAGTTAAAGTCAAATAATACAAAAACAATCACACATTAAAAGCCAGATTGAAGAGGTGAGTTTTTTTTTGTGAGTTTCAATTAGAGCTGTTTGACTGAGCTGCCCCTATAAAATTCATATACATTTTTCCTTTTGCGTTGCATGAATACGAGCAGTCCATAATTGTTAAGTTAAAGGTGCACGTATGTAATTTATTTCAGAAACACTTTTTGTTATATTCCATGGAATGCTCTTAACATCCCGATAGCAATGAATATATTGCATGCATGCGTGCGTGCGTGCGAGGAAAGTCACATACGTACATCCAACACACTCTCACTCCATAATCGTCCAGGAGCGACGTTTGGTCAGGGTCCCGTGGCGTGCAGTTGTGACGCTCCTATGCTCCTTCAGCTTCATAAAGGGACGCAAATAGCTTTCAACTGATTACAATGTATTCCCATCTGCGGCGGGATTTGACGCTCATGGAAGCACGGCATTCGTTTGTGTCGGCTGCCCTTAAAGGCAATGTAGCGTCCATTCCCATTGGATAACGGAGAATTGTACACCCGGAAGTAAGTATTCCCCTTACTGTCGATTGATTTTACAGTGATATCTGCACTACTCATCGACTAAAAAACACCAGATTCTCCTTGTTAATTACACAACATTGATTGGTTTAAATTGTGTGCAATGCTTTTGTATTTTTCCCCTTCGATTCGGAGAAACAAATGTTTTTTCGGAGTAAAGGATGGCAGAAGACACTACACTACCCAGAATCCCCAGCTATCATTTAGGACTACACCATGTGCTCTGTTTGACAAACCCCGTGATTAGTTCTCAAGCTCTGTGATTGGTTGACCTCCAACTGCATTCCATATGGAAAAAAACGTTTCGTAAAAGATAAAATCATACTTTATTCAGCAGTGCTTGCTTTACTCTTTGAAAGTCATCACATGAATGCATTGTAATAAATGGTTCGGCTGCATTAAATATATTACACATCTGTCGTAGTTCTTTATTTTTATTTATCTACAGAGATCGGGCTCAAAATAGACCGGAAACTATTCTTTTACCGTTCAGTTTGAATTTCACAATAAAGTTAGTAATATTTTGTTTTGATATTATTGTTTTTTATTAACTACTAGACCGCAGGGATCATTTATATAATTTCTAATTGTTTTTAGCTAACAATATAAAATGTTAAGATCTTTGTGTGTCGGGGGGAGGGCTTGTTATTTGTTGTAGTTGCTATACCCTCTCAAATGCAATATTCTTTTACATGTGAATTTAAAATGATGGTCTCTACTAATCAAAAATGCACAACAAGCTCCATAAAAAACTCCTCATTCTCAGAGTTTAATCTCAGATAAATGGTGTGTTCCTCTGTGCAGAGACAATCAGTGCTGATCAGCAGCAGCTGCTGGAGGTTTCCCTCCTTTAAAGCTGGCTGGTGCTCAGGCAACACTCTCTTGGAAAACTGCAGAGATGGCAGCTGTTTGGATGCTCGTCTGTGTGCTGACTGTTTGTCTGGCCAGAGGTATTTACCTGTTTGATAATTGTGTTGAAGATGAAGGAATAATGTTTGATTTAACAGCATGTTTCCTGTCCACAGTCTCTGGTTTTCCAGCTGGTGAATATAAGCTGCAGAGGAGACTGAGAGTTGAAAACATTTGATTTTATGCAGTGTTTCTTTTCTCTGTCTGACACTAACCTTTAATAATAATGTGTCCTACAGATCTGTCTCCCGATGAGGTCTCCTTAAAGAAAGCCTTTGCACTTTTCCAGTCGATGGAGTCCATGTTGGAGCGAGACGCTGGCAAAGGTGGCGCCAAAGGCCAAAAAGACAACAGTATGTGTCGCATAAAAGTGGTGTAAAAGATCTGGGAAATGTATGATTAATTTGAAACGCAGTAATGGCAAGTTAATAATGTGTGTATATGAGCTAAAACAAACCACTTGCATGTCTTTTATAAGTTAATGCATCAATGTTTGGTTGCTAAATTTGCTGCCAACGTCGCTCATTTTTTACAAAAACAGGATTTATTAAGTAACCAAGCCCTTGAGAAACTATTACAGAATAATTCATGCTGTGATTTCAGTCTAGAGAACATCATTTATTGTCTTGACGTCCATCATTTATGACTCAAATGTTTTTTCAGTACTCCATGAAGTAGACCAGCAGTTGTTGAACGGGACGATGAGCAACGAGGAAAAGTTGAACGGGACGATGAGCGAGGAGACATTCAATACCGCATATAATAGATTGATCTCGTCTATTTTCAGTGCCTTGGCGCGCGTGATATCTGAGATGTTATCTTGGTAGCAATATAATAAAACGTGTATACATTTCTTAAATAACAGCGTGTTAATCCAATGTTTGTTTTGCAATGCTTGGCTCTTATCATGCATACATCAACATACAACAGTCCAATAAAAGCTCATCTGGACTAGAAAAGTCTTAAAAAAACTCATGCTACATAGGATTAGCATACATTGGCCATGTCAGTAAAAGGGAGAAGATTAAACGTGCACTGTTTTGATAAATGTTCATTAGAAAACCTTGCCATCCTTCCAAATGCAGCCTTTATTGCAGGTTAGTCTGAAGTCCATATGCACTTTATGTGCTAAGATGTTTACATTTTTACCAGCTTAACAAATCTCCAAGGTTGAAATTTAAGATTTTTGCAAATAAATACCGGTCATCATTTAGTTATAAAGGTCTGTTTAAAATATGAATGGCACAAAGTGTAATTATTGTGTACATGAATAATTGTCTTAAACTGCAGCATGTAGCACTTTAAAAGTGGACTTAAATATTTACAAAGCAGCAGAAAGTAATGCTCCTTCAAGCCAGGGAATAAAAGGATATAAATCATGATTTATATATAAAAGTTGGACTACAAACATTTGAAACATGTAATTCCCCACGTAGTCATTAATCTTCTGAGGGGAAACTTAAATATTTTTGTGAGGAGGTAAAGGGCAGAGTGAGCAAGTTACCACTCATCCCCTTGTTTCTTCACAAAGTTTCTGTGGGAGCCTGGCTTGTTTTAATTTCTCCAGGAAGTAGAGTCTTTGCTGGGCCTTTTTAACCCGGTGTGATGTGTTGGAGATCCTTGTAAGATGTTTTGACATATTGAATTCAAGAAACTTGAAATTCTCCACGCCTTCCACTTCTCCATACATATGGTGGACTTCCTTCTTTGTTCTCCTGCAGTCAATCGTTAACTCCTTGGTTTTAGAGGTGTTAAGGAGCAGGTTGTTGTCCTAACGCCACTCAGATTATTCCCTTGACTTAACTTGATAGACTTATTCTCAAGTCAGTCTTCATCTTCCATATTGCAACCACTATCCTGCTACAAGATCCTCCTGAGATGTAGAAGCTGGCTTTTTTCAGGGTACTCAAGGAAAGGTTCCACCGAGATTTGAACTCGGATAGCTGGATTCAGAGTCCAGAGTGCTAACCATTACACCATATAAATGGTCCACGATGTATACAAAGAGATGCTATCTTTACACAGAGACTCAGACACGTAACTAACTCATCTCTCTGCCGCTTCACCTTCAACTGAAAACTGCACCAGTATGCGCCAAGGTCATAGTTGGTTGAAACAAACAGAACAATTTCCTTTGAAATGAGTAGAGAAGCAATTTTGTGCTCAACAGACCACACCTCTCCTATACCTGGCTGTGGCCCAAGATGTGTTATTTTGGCTCCTCGAGTTACTCAAAGAGCTCTTCCCAAATCTTGACAATTTCCCCAGCCAGGGTCAGTAGAGTAGAGTAAAGTAGAGTAGAGTAGAGTATAGTGAACTGTTGTTTGAGGATTACTTTCCGCATCAATTCACAGATTGAACAATTTAAGCTTGTATGCACACCTCCATAGGTCAGTTGGAAGATTGGAGGACTGTAGGTTGATAATCGCAGCAACGTTTGCATCGGCTACACTTTAGCACTTGTGATAACGGATGCATCGTCTTATTTAAATATGGCCTTGTGAACAGGGTTAAAATGGACAGAGAGAATCTGCTGATCCAAAGCATTTACAATTAGCAGAGGATGGTTTCGATCCATCGACCTCTGGGTTATGGGCCCAGCACGCTTCCGCTGCGCCACTCTGCTCGATGTTTAGCACTCCAAGGCTGGCAAAATTGTACTGTACTCATTGTCGGCCGTTTCAATTTTCAACCTTGACAAAGGCAGCGCATACCAAATCCAATCGTTCTTCTTTACCTTTTGCAATAGAGGCCCTTAAAAAATACAATTCCAGGTGTTTTGCCTTTTATGTTCATTGTGTCTGAGGCACTGATGATAGTCTCTTGAGTAAGCATGTACCTACTCAAAGGAAGGCATTTGACACAGTTGACCACCAAGTGCTCCGTGTATCAATACATTGTTTTAAGTCTTACTTATTGAACAGAAAATAGTGTGTTCTGGTCAACGGTGCAAAATCGCCCTACCTTGTCAACCATGTTGGGGTTCCACAAGGTTCCATTGGACTGTTACTGTTTTCACTGTACATTAATGACTTGCCTAATGTATGTCCTGAGTTGAATGTGCAAATGTATGCCGATGATGCGGTCATCTTTATACACGGGAAAAAACACTGAAATGATCTCATCTTGGACAAGGTTCAACACTGACTGAACAACATTTGCTTACAGTTAAATGTAAAAAAAAAAAACAGTATGCATGATGTTCAGTAAACGACCAGTCAAAAGCGAAGGATCTAATGTGTTTTTAAACGGAGCAGAAATAGAACTAGTCTCCCAGTTCAAGTATCTTGGAGTCTGAATGGACTCAAACTTGACTTTTAAGAAACATATTAAGAAAATATCCAATACCATTAAATTCAACTTGCAACATTTTAAACAAATTAGACCCTTTTTAAAACGTGGGGTAGGTAAGTTTGAGAAACCGCCCCGAGATACACTTTTTGTTATATTCCATGGAATGCTCTTAACATCCCGATAGCAATGAATATCTTAAGTGCTTTGACAAAAAATCCATACAAAAATGTCATCTGTGGAAGCCGGAGTACTGTAAAAAGCACGACCAATCATCTGAGCCGGCCCGGCTAAAGTAACTGGATGGCCTACCTGCCTGTCAGCCTTCCATCTGTGCTCAAACTTATCTCGTGCCCTCATTGGTCATGTGCGCGTTCGTGTGTGTTGGAGGAGGCGCTCTGTAAGGAAGTGGCAGATTTTTTCCGGCTGTGTATTTTCAAATTCTAGCGCACTCGAGCTGGTTTCTCCAAAATTACCTACCCCACCTTTAACTGTCAATACTGCAAAGTCATACCTCCACTGTATGATTCTATCCCACATTGAATACTGTTTGACAAACTGGTCGTTTGCTTGTGCCACAAAACTGAAACCGATAGAACAGCCAACTTCCAGAAATGGAAAAACGGGACAGAAGATTTTCGGGTTTCTGGCGGATTTAGTTACTTTTTTTGTTACTTTATTTCGGTGTTAGGGTTATGTTATGTGCCTGCCCTGTCAACTGAGCGGTCCTAGTGCCCTTCGGATACAGCACACAAACACACAGGCACGCAGCCAGACACACTGCATTGCGCGCAAACAGAAAAATATTTTTTATTTTTCCCTTTACACGGGAATCCGGGACAAACAAAGTCCCGTACAGGACACGCCCCTTTTGGCTCAAATACGGGACGTCCCGGCTAATACGGGACGGTTGGCAACCCTAGCTGTACAAGAAGCAGTAGCGTGGCGTGGGGAAAAATGTAGGGGAAGCCCATTTTTTGGGTCGGGGGGCGGTCAATAACGTAACCAGATGAATGATTACAGCGCCCGGTATCATTTTACACACATTTGTATCACACAGATGCAGGACTTGCACACGCCTGTTATCTAACCGACAGGTCCGCACGCACTCTCCAGCTGAAACTCTCTTCTTATTAATTTAAGCATTTTACTTATTAATGTAGGCAGACAATCACACAATCTATGTGATTTTTGGATTTACCGTGCCTCTCAATTGCCCGTGACAGGTTGGCAAGGTCGATGAATCCTGAAGTTGCCCAAGGATTGTTCAGGGAGCACGAATCCTTGTCAAAAAGAAGACATGGCCAGCAAAATAGACGCTGAAGTTTAGCGCTTCCAGTTAGCCACTCCGTGCGGACATAATTGTCCTCATTGAACGTCCGATTCTCTCCCTTTTTCCTCTGTGTACACACAGCTCGAGTGCGGGCATTGGCCTGTCATCTGATTTAATTTTCAGTTGCTGCTGTAGCGGAAGTTTAGTAAAGTTATGTTTGATTAAGTACGCCAAATCTCCACCCTCCATAATGCTTCATTTGCTTGATAATTTCTAACGGCGGTGATGACAGTTACAGTATTAAAACTGATGTTGATGTGATTTGATTGGATGGCAGTGTCCAATCAAATCGCCAGCCGCCAGCCGCCCCTGAAGGGAAGCTAGAGGCGGCTGGCTTCCCTTGGCATGGCCCTGACCAATCACAGGTTGGCAGGGGCATCACGTGGGCCTCATCTGATTGGTCAATCCCTCCATTTTTTTTCACCAAAGGAAGCCAGATTCTGCTGGCCTCCTCTCGCAACAGAGAGTGCAATCTACTGTTTCACCATAACATCTAGAGGGGCGCTGTTTCACTCTTTGTAAAGTACTCAATGAGAATGGGGGAGAGCCGGCCGGCAGCAACACACAGCAAAGGAGAATTATCGAAACAAAACAAAGTGTTTTTATTTATTTATTTAAATTATAACTACAATCCGAAAAAACAGGGGAAGCCTGGCTTCCCTTGGCCTCCGGGAGAAAACGCCACTGACAAGAAGAGAGCTATCAAGGTGTTTGACAGAAAGCCACATTCATACCACCACTGTACCATCCTTGAAAAACACAATTTCTTGAGTTTTTACCATTTTAAGTCTTTTAAAAGTATATGCTTTATTTATAAATGTTTACATGGACTGCCCCACCCCCACCAGCCAGTTTTTGAAATGAGTCCAGTATTATGTAAGCAACAAAAAGCATAATAGGGGCCCTTTGGAGCAAAGACACCCTGAAATAAACATTTGAACAGTAACTCTCACTCAATAATGAACCAATTATACATTTGGGGTTGACAAATAATGAAGTTTCTCTTTTAAAATACATACATTATATTACAGTGGAGTTGAATATGTATAGCATCTAATAGAGAATTGTCTGCAATGTTGGCACATCAGGAAACGTAGTTGTTCAGTGCTTTGGATTGATTGGAAGTTGAATGCAAACTAAAAGCTTTAACGGGTAAACTGCAGTACCTAATAGCTTTTATTACGTATAATCTAAGTGCTTTATAATGTCATTATTTCTATCATTGATCCCCGACAGGACGGTATGAAATGTTGCATGATTAGGGCCAAACCTCTCTAGACATATATATATATACATATCTCTAGACACACATATACAATCTGACACTAGGTATAAACTCGATTAAATATGTTTGAAAACATCCTTCCTCTTCAGAAAACAAAAAATTAAATAAAAAAATTAAAATTAAATGAACAACTCCCTCCTGTAATACTTGATTCTGATCGGTCGATTCGAACATTTCAGAGGTTGTTTATACCTGTCCAGTGGTTCTCAAACTTTTTTCAATAATGTACCCCCTTTGAAAAAAAGATTCAGCCAAGTACCCCCTGATCAGCGCAAAAACTATTTTAAAAAAGCCTATATAAAGAGGTACAGCGCTGCACCATCAGTGTCTGATTTGTTAAAACAACAACATGAGAAAAACTTAAATGCTACATTTCAAATGTTTACAATCCATCACTAAATTCATGGCAAACCCATTTTAACATCATGCAATAACACTAAGACGACATTAGTTGCATTGAACTGATCTTTTTAATAAGTTGTACTTACAATTTAGAGAGAAACATGGGCTTGAGCTTCACTGAGGACCTTTGTCATTCTGACAGGGAGGCCAACTGCAGTTATTACACTTCGCGTTTTGAAATATGTGTAACTCTGTTCATATAAAACCCACACTGCTCAAACTTCGTAACTTTTCCTAAAATTGGTATATTTATTTATTCATTTTGGGGCGTGGGGAATGAAGAGAAAAAACATATGAGCATTTATACCTATAACCGCTCATATAAACAAATGCATAATGCTGCGCTATACTTTGCGGCCACACCCTGTTGCCAAGCAACGCTTATTGTTTAGGTGTCCTTTGATAAGCAGGCAGTCATATCATTAGCTAGAATTAGCTAGATCCAGGGCCGTGGGAAGTAGGGGTGCTGAGGGTGCTGCAGCAGCCCCTGGTGGAGGACAGGGGATCTGCTGTTCCACAAGATATAATACAAATATAATACAAAAAAAACGACAACACAACATTCATAATTAAGTAAAGATAACACCCTTTTCACCCCGGTTACATTTTCCATTTGCCCTGTACGGTGGGCGCTGTAGTGATAAAAGTGGGGGATGTTGGCTTATCAGGCACCCGCAGCTCACAGCCAAAGTGAGAGAGATATAGGGGGTGCACCGGTACCGGTGGGGATTGTTGTTAGCTTCTGATGCGCTAACGGATATAAGAAGCTGTTTCTACAATAATGTGGAGGGAGAGCTCTCTCCTGTCAGACTGAGAGGCTCAGTGAGGTAAAGGACTCTGAGGGTTTAGATAGTTCACTTTAGTCTAAGTTATCTCAGTGAGTCTCAAACGTTTTGATCACAATTTATGTAAACAAATATTTCCAAGGCACTCCTTTATAATTATTAGGATAAATAAAAACAGGTTTGAAATCATTCCAATGTATACTATAGGACAGTAAACCAAAAATATCGTTTACAACTGGAGAGATTTAAAAATATGCATAAATAAGTGTTAACTGGTAAAATAAGATATGAATGAACAACAAAAATAAAATAAGTTACATTTATTTGTTATTGGCTATGGTAGGTTATTGGAAATGTTCACATACTTATTTGATTATTAAAATGCAAACCGATCTTTTTCATATGGGTGTTTAGAGTTGTACCCCCTAGATCAGTCTCTAGTAATTGGGCACTCAAATTGCACCAGATTGAAGCATTTTACTATAAAATGTTTTAAAAAATCTTCCCGGGGGACACCCCCGGACCCCCCTAGAGGATGTGAAGTCCACCCCCCAATTAAAACATGTTATAATACTAAATACATTTGAAGCCTTTTTATATAAGTTGTCCACCATGTCAATATGTTTCTCTTTTTGTAGTGTATTGGTCTTTTGTAGAGGTTTTTCATTGCCAGCTAAAATCTTGCCTATAGGGCAGCACATTGGTCTGAACCGGCCCTGGTGTCATCCCCACAGCACCCCCCATTTGAAACATGTTCCCACGGCTATGGCTAGATCTGATGGATATAAACATAAAAGCGAGTGAAGTCTAATCGGACGGGAGAGAGAGATCAGCTGCTGCTGACGGAGACACACGCAGCTCTACATGATCACCTGCAGCGGTGAGCGGAGCAAAACACACACTAAGAGTTAGAACATCACACTTAGTTATTTGATCTACTCTGGAACTAGCTAAACTAGTTATAAATATGTTTATTTACTGTCGGGTCACTTATTACAGGTTCAGCGAGCTGCTGAGCCTGACGGGCTGTCAGGAGAGGGAGAGGAAAAGAGAGCACCCCATTTCTTTTTCCCATTTTATTATCCAGAATTAATGTAAACCTTTGAATTAAGTAGTTAATCTCCTATTAGCAGTTTTTTTAAATGCATTACTTGTGTTTTTTTTTTCATTAACATAAAATAAATCTCACGTACCCCCTGCAGTACTCCAACGTACCCCTAGGGGTCCGCGTACCCCCATTTGAGAACCACACACTGCTGTAAAACACAACATGCCCATTTGCTTATTCCTTGCAAAATATTAAAATAAAATGAAAAACATTGAAAGTGCTGTAAAGCAGAATAACCCTGTTTTTTTTTTCTTCTACAAAATATGTGTTTTGGGAAGGGGGTTGTAAAAGGTTTTAATTGAATTGTTATTTTTCTGAAGAGGAGGGATATTTGGGATAATTTATATAATTTCTAATTGTTTTTAGCTAACAATATAAAATGTTAAGATCTTTATGTGTCGGGGGGAGGGCTTGTTAGTTGTTGTAGTTGCTATACCCTCTCAAATGCAATATTCTTTTACATGTGAATTTAAAATGATGGTCTCTACTAATCAAAAATGCACAACAAGCTCCATAAAAAACTCCTCATTCTCAGAGTTTAATCTCAGATAAATGGTGTGTTCCTCTGTGCAGAGACAATCAGTGCTGATCAGCAGCAGCTGCTGGAGGTTTCCCTCCTTTAAAGCTGGCTGGTGCTCAGGCAACACTCTCTTGGAAAACTGCAGCGATGGCAGCTGTTTGGATGCTCGTCTGTGTGCTGACTGTTTGTCTGGCCAGAGGTATTTACCTGTTTGATAATTGTGTTGAAGATGAAGGAATAATGTTTGATTTAACAGCATGTTTCCTGTCCACAGTCTCTGGTTTTCCAGCTGGTGAATATAAGCTGCAGAGGAGACTGAGAGTTGAAAACATTTGATTTTATGCAGTGTTTCTTTTCTCTGTCTGACACTAACCTTTAATAATAATGTGTCCTACAGATCTGTCTCCCGATGAGGTCTCCTTAAAGAAAGCCTTTGCACTTTTCCAGTCGATGGAGTCCATGTTGGAGCGAGACGCTGGCAAAGGTGGCGCCAAAGGCCAAAAAGACAACAGTATGTGTCGCATAAAAGTGGTGTAAAAGATCTGGGAAATGTATGATTAATTTGAAACGCAGTAATGGCAAGTTAATAATGTGTGTATATGAGCTAAAACAAACCACTTGCATGTCTTTTATAAGTTAATGCATCAATGTTTGGGTGCTAAATTTGCTGCCAACGTCGCTCATTTTTTACAAAAACAGGATTTATTAAGTAACCAAGCCCTTGAGAAACTATTACAGAATAATTCATGCTGTGATTTCAGTCTAGAGAACATCATTTATTGTCTTGACGTCCATCATTTATGACTCAAATGTTTTTTCAGTACTCCATGAAGTAGACCAGCAGTTGTTGAACGGGACGATGAGCAACGAGGAAAAGTTGAACGGGACGATGAGCGAGGAGACATTCAATGCCGCATATAATAGATTGATCTCGTCTATTTTCAGTGCCTTGGCGCGCGTGATATCTGAGATGTTATCTTGGTAGCAATATAATAAAACGTGTATACATTTCTTAAATAACAGCGTGTCAATCCAATGTTTGTTTTGCAATGCTTGGCTCTTATCATGCATACATCAACATACAACAGTCCAATAAAAGCTCATCTGGACTAGAAAAGTCTTTAAAAAAACTCATGCTACATAGGATTAGCATACATTGGCCATGTCAGTAAAAGGGAGAAGATTAAACGTGCACTGTTTTGAGAAATGTTCATTAGAAAACCTTGCCATCCTTCCAAATGCAGCCTTTATGGCAGGTTAGTCTGAAGTCCATATGCACTTCTATGTGCTAGACCAGGGGTGCCCACACTTTTTCAGCTTGGGAGCAATCTGTGTCGCAGCGGCGGATAAAATGTGGCGCGCTTACACTAATTGCCCCGCATTAGCGCATAATAGCTTCAGATGAGGAGGTGAGGCCCCCTCATCACTACATGAACCCGTATGGCACAATACAACTCAGTACATTTTTGGTAATTGTTATACCCTTTCTTTAGTATTGTATAAATTGGAAGGCTATAGGTAATCAGCTCGTCTGTGATTTGCAGCCCATGCGTGATGAACTGCGTGTTCGAAAAGACGAGATCTCAGACTGGCTTACCTGTACGTCAATCAAGTGGCAAATGCCATAGAAAGGATAACGTTAAAAAAAAAAAAATGTAAATGCTATGCAATCTACCCACACTACCTTAGCGATCGACGTATTGGGCACCCCTGCTGTACATGTAAGAGTAGCCCCCAGTTGGCCAGCTGCATGACTCTTACCTTCTTCACTCTCCAGACAGTAACTGAAAATACCCCTTTTGAGTTCCCTGCAGGAAACTCTTACCCACCCATGCAGGCCTATCATGCAGACTGCGTGGGGCCTCACCTTGCGGAGGGGGCCTCAACTGAGCCGAAAATGTGTACTGAAATGTGACCCTGCCCCCATGTGTCTTTGTGTTTGTCTTTGCTAATTGTGCAGTCTTTTTTTAAACGGTGTGGACACGTGTGTGAGTGTATCCACTTTTGTTTGAGGACCAAATGTTAGTCAGTCAGATGAGGTAAACCTACAAAGAGAGGACATCTGTTCCAGTAAAGGTTATTTCTGGGTTTAGTCTTTGGGCTAAAACTTGATTTGTTAGAATGCTTGACTAAGTATTCAGGTCAGGCATTAGCTTTACATTTCAGTTTAAATCAGGTATAATATGGAAGGATGGTAGTTTATAGGAGCCTACAAGTTTTGCTTGTTTGCATATTTTATATCCTTAACATCCACTTGAGCATTGAAGGAGCAAACTTCAAAAGGCACGATTTCTTCTTAGTTAGGCAAGGCAAGTTTATTTATATAGCACTTTTCAACACAAGGCAATTCAAAGTGCTTTACAAAAAACGAAAGACATTAAGAAAATGGCATTTAAAATCAGTCATTAAAAAGAAAAGATAATAAAATAAACATTAAAAGAAAAAATACATGGATAAAAGTTACAGTGCAGTTTAAGATGTGAATAGTTAAAAGCAGCGGCAAAAAGAAAAGTCTTTAGTCTGGATTTAAAAGTAGTCAGAGTTGTAGCGGACCTGCAGTTTTCAGGGAGTTTGTTCCAGATATTTGGAGCATAATAACTGAACGCTGCTTCTCCATGTTTAGTTCTGACTCTGGGGACAGAAAGCTGACCAGTCCCTGAAGACCTGAGAGATCTGGATGGTTCATAATTTAGCAGGAGGTCAGAAATGTATTTTGGGCCTAAACCATTCAGTGCTTTATAAACCAGCAGCAGTATTTTGAAATATATTCTTTGACACACAGGAAGCCAGTGTAAAGACTTCAGAACAGGAGTGATGTGATCCACTTTCTTAGTGTTAGTGAGGACTCGAGCAGCAGCGTTCTGAATCAGCTGCAGCTTCCTAATAGATTTTTTAGTGAGACCTGTGAAGACACCATTGCAGTAGTCCAGTCTACTGAAGATAAAAGCATGGACAAGTTTTTCCAAATCCTGCTGTGACATTAGTCTTTTAATCCTAGATATATTCTTTAGGTGATAGTAGGCTGATTTAGTAACAGTTTTAATGTGACTGTTGAAACTCAGGTCAGAGTCCATGACTACACCTAGATTTCTGGCTTTATCTGTTGTTTTGAACATTGCAGGCTGAAGCTCAGCGCTAACTTTTATACGTTCGGCCTTGGCTCCAAAAACCATTACCTCAGTTTTATCTTTGTTTAATTGGAGAAAGTTCTGACACATCCAGTCATTGATTTGTTCAATGCACTTACTCAGTGTTTGAATTGGAGCATAGTCTCCTGGTGAAATTGTTACGTAAATTTGTGTGTCATCTGCATAGCTATGGTAACTTATTTTGTTGTTCTTCATTATCTGAGCCAGTGGTAGCATGTAGATGTTAAAGAGAAGAGGCCCCAAGATGGAGCCTTGAGGAACCCCACATGTCATATTTGTCAACTCAGATGTGTATTTACCTATAGAAACAAAGTTGTTTCTGTCCTTTAAGTAGGATTCAAACCAATTTAGAACTGTTTCCGAAAGTCCCACCCAGTTCTCCAGTCGGTCTAGTAATATGTTGTGGTCAACAGTGTCAAACGCAGCACTGAGATCTAATAATACTAACACTGAAGTTCTGCCACTGTCTGTGTTTAAGTGGATGTCATTAAAGACCTTTACAAGAGCAGTCTCAGTGCTGTGGTTTGGACGAAAGCCTGACTGGAACACATCAAAACAGTTATTTAAATGCAAGAAATTACTCAACTGTTGAAAAACTACTTTTTCAATGATTTTACCTAGAAATGGGAGGTTTGATATGGGCCTGTAATTGTTCATTACTGAAGCATCTAGATTATTCTTTTTTAAGAGCGGTTTAATGACTGCAGTTTTCAGGGCCTGTGGAAAAATACCTGAGTGAAGAGATGTGTTTACTATATGAAGTAGATCTGAGGCCATGCAAGGCAAAACATCTTTGAAAAATCCTGTTGGAATAATATCAAGGCAGCAGGAGGAGGATTTCAGAAGTTGAATAATGTCCTCTAGGTTTTTATCATTAATCTGATGGAATTGTGTCATGGTGTTTGAATTGATGTTAAGTGGAGATAGGGACAACACATTTGCTGTTCCTGATGCAGAGGCACTGACTGCTTGTCTGATTTTCTGAATGTTGTCAGTGAAGAAGGCAAAATCATTGCACACCCTGGTGGATAGAAATTCAGAGGCTACTGACACTGGGGGGTTAGTTAGTCTGTCGACGGTAGCAAACAAGGCACGTGCGTTGTTTTTGTTTTTGATAATGATGTCAGAGAAGAACGATTGTCGTGCGTTTTTGAATTCCAAATTATAAAGGCCAAGTCTCTCTTTATAGATTTCAAAGTGAACCTGGAGATTTGTTTTTCGCCACCTGCGTTCAGCTTTTCGACACTCTCTTTTTTCTGCTCTCACGCTCATGGCCTTTCTCCATGGAGATATTTTCTTGCCAGACACTTCCTTTACCTTAGTTGGAGCAATGGCATCTATAACATTTTTTATTTTTGAATTAAAATGATCTACTAGCTCATTTACTGAGATGTTAGCAGGGGCAAGTGTGGAAGAAAAATTCTGAGTAAACATTTCCCTAGTGTTTTCAGTTAAATATCGCTTTGTGGTTACCTCTTTTTGAACATTTTTGTGAACAGAAATAGAGCTCTCAAAGAAAACACAGGAATGGTCAGAGAGTGCAACATCAGTCACCACAACCTTAGAGATATTCAGACCCTTTGAGATAATTAAGTCCAGAGTGTGCCCCTTATTGTGCGTGGGCTCCGTCACATGCTGAGTCAGTCCATAGCTATCAAGAACACAAAATAGTTCTTTAGCCCCTCTGTCCTGGGGGTTGTCAACATGGATGTTAAAATCACCGACAATAACTCGACGATCAAAGTCAATACACACTATAGACAGCAGTTCAGTAAAGTCATCAAAAAAGCTTGCACAGTATTTGGGTGGTCTATAGATATTTAGGAACAAAGCTCGAGAGGAGCATTTCAGCTGAAGGGCCACATATTCAAAAGAATCAAAGTTTCCATACGATGTCTTCCTGCATTGAAGGGAATCATTGAACAGAATAGCAACTCCACCTCCTTTCTTATGCATTCTTTCCTGACTCATAAAACTAAAGTTGGGAGGGGTTGATTCGATAAGAACAGCTGCACTGTTATTTTGTTCAATCCAAGTTTCTGTTAAAAACATAAAATCGAGATTGTGCTCAGTGATAAAATCATTGATTAAAAATGTTTTTCCTGCCAAAGACCTGACATTTAATAAAGCTAGTTTAAGTTTGTTGGATACACTATTAGTAAGATGTTTTGTGACAAGCTGTGGCTGACATGGAATCACTGCTAAATTTGATAAACTCACACGAACGTTTGAGCACTTCCTGTTTCTAAGCTGATTCACCGCGAGGGTAGTTAGGGTACTTTTTTATTATTCTGTATTTATTCCAGTTTTCATTTTTCTGCACATGAAAATAATACGAGAATAAGAAGAAAGTATAACATAATAAAAGGCAAAAAATATCAAATTAGGTTCTATTTTTAAAATGGTATCAAGGTTTTCTTACATGTGTCGTCCAAGTTGAATTGTCTGATACCATGTCCATGAGTAAATGTGTGTCCAAATGCACCAACAAGAAACACTTTCCAAACAGCTCCTACAACAGATATATACTCAGTCACAAGTCAATCTGAAGTCAACTCAATGTTAGAGGCTGTGGTGCAAACTCACTAATGTGTGAGTCAGATCCTCTCCTGGTCAGTCTGATGGGATCCAGCTCAACACATTCTCCCGGGGGGGGCTCCTCTAAATACCTGTGAGTGTGTGTGTGTGTGTGTGTGTGTGTGTGTGTGTGTGTGTGTGTGTGTGTGTGTGTGTGTGTGTGTGTGTGTGTGTGTGTGTGTGTGTGTGTGTGTGTGTGTGTGTGACGTGTGTGTGTATAAAAGAGTTGAGGGGGTGCATGCTGAGTTACATTGGGGAGCTGCAGCCTCAGCGCTACTCAGCATCAGGGAGGATCCATCACCCAGGACTGGGGGGGGGGGCTGTGAAGCTGCTGGTCTACATGTACAGACTGACGTACAGCACATACACATGCATGAATACACAACATACCCCCCCCAACGTCATACCCAAGGCTGCTGTAGTCCATCCTGCTGCGTGAGAGCGCTGCTTGCTGCTCTGCATGACCACCTGCAGCCTGAAGCCCCTCACACACACACAGCAGGGGAGACAGAAGACCCTCCAGAAGGGATCCAATAAAAAACATGATAAAACTGAACAATGTAAATGTAAAAATAAAAGTTCAGACATTTTGATTGAGGCAGTGACATGATCATCTTAGAGTGAACCTGAGCAAAACACAGCTACACAATTCCCTTTGGGCTTCACAGTAGAAAGTCTAAATGCAGAAAAAAATGCATTTTTAATCTATATTTTCTGAGAAGAACTACAAATATTAGTTGGACAACTGAAAAATACTTATTTTATGCAGTTGTCAGGCTTTCAAGTATGAAGATTTCCTGATGTTTTCTGTTTTATATCATATTATAATGAATATCTTTGGGTCAGGACATTTTTCACTATTTTCTGACATTTTATAGACTAAATTATTCATTTAATAATTAAAGTATTTGACAGATTAATTAATAAAAAACATTTTTAAAAGGTTGCTTTCCTGTGGTGTAATTGTCCTTTTGATGAATCTATGAAGCCATTGAGAGAGAAGAGGATGTTTTAAAGACATGTAGAGGAAACCTATGACCCCATAATGGACATGTGATGATAAACCTAAGAGATTATTGGTCAGATTTGGAGTAATGATTGCCATTTAGTCGGATGGATTCGTCCAAGAGTGGACTTCTTTGTCGTTGGTGTTTATGGCGACATGACATGACCCATTGAACACATGAAGCAGAGATTTATCCTCCACAACACTGAAGTTCAAAGCACGTCATCTGAACTGAACCCACATGGTGTTAGGTCAGGACTGAAAGCTGTCAAATACCTCATTCACACCAACGCAACTCCGGTTCAAGCTCCGTGCTAGAGCTTTTCAGGTTCAGAACCGGTTCTTCGGTTTAGCTCCGGCTCTTTTCAGACTGCCCAGAGTCCGACTGGTGCTGCGTCATCGTTTGCGTCATGACGTAACCGTTTGCGTGCCTGCTTCATAAAGCCAAACCGCTCGGAAACCCCTCACAGCTGACACCGACAACAACAACAATGGCCGATTGTGCTCCAGCTTCCTCTGTACCTCTTCAGAAGACCAGATTCCCAGTAGGTAGCTGGTCTATTCAGTGGACCACTGCTGCTTGTTAAGTTTCTCCATCGTTGTGTACAAGCTGGATAAAACGCGGGCTTTTTGTTGTTGTTCAGGAGTTGATCCCGCCCCTGCCCCCGCCTCGAGGTAAGCGGTTGTGGCCGGACAATTTTTTGGTGCTCGAAATGAACCGGATTCCGGAGCTAAGAGGCTGCTCCGCTGCGGTGTGAACAGGAAAACCCGGTGCTTTTCAAGCTCCA